>NW_026867726.1:647335-783772 GCF_020745735.1 Hemiscyllium ocellatum | reverse complement strand
TCCTACATTATCCCTTCATCTTTATCTGCTAATTTTACTTTCTTATCTAATTCCAAACTTCTGAATTTTAAATTCTCCTTCTCTTCCTTTTTCCTCTGTTTCTCTTTCTCTATCTTCTCTCTCTTTCTGTTTTCTTTCTTTATCTTCTAACTCCAGTTGTCATATTTGCAATTTAAGTTTCTCGAACTTGACTGCAGTTTCCTGTTCTCTGATAGACCAAAGAGCTTGAACCAACTCCATTCTGATGAAGCTTTCCTTTAGTACCTGGTGAAACCTAATTCTAATCTATATGTTAATTTATAAAGTATGCCCTTCCTTTGTCTTTCTACACTTTCTTGGCAAATTTGGGAACCACCTTTAAACCTCAGAACCTCTTTACTAATATTAAAAGCCATTTCTTTTATTTAACCAACCACAAGGAAACAAAATTTAATTGAAGTTTCTCACCTGTTTTATTTGAAGATCTACGTCACTAACTGCCAAGTGATGGAATCTGCTGGGACCTTTTGTTCGCCAAAGCTGTTCAAATCTGTCTAAATCCATACGACAAGCACTCAAAACTGTTATGATGTCGCTGTTGAACTCTCGTTAATTAAAACCACACACCCAGAAAAGCTCACCTCACCTCGTAATCTGTTAAAACACGAGTGGAAAGTAGTCGCAAATTCCACTATTAAGAGCAAAAGAACAATTAATAAGTATGTATTTTTAACTCGCTGAGCTTGATGGTTTGTTTCAGATGTTTCGTCACCATGACTAGGTGATATCATTAGTGAGAGTCTCTGGTGACGCATTGGTGGTAAGTCTCGTCTTTCTATTTCTAGGTCTGGTTTCTTAAGGTGCATGATGTCATTTCCAGTTTTTTGTTCAAGGCAAGGTAGATAGGATCTAAATTGATGCGTTTGTTGATGCGTCTCGCTAGAATGTCATGTTTCTAAGAACTTTCGTGCGTGGCTTTGTCCTAGGAAGAGCGTGTTGTCACAGTCAACGTGGTGTCCTTCCTTTTCTGTATGAATGGCAACTAATGATAGTGGGTCGTGTCTTTTGGTAGCCAGTTGGTGTTCATGTATCCTGCTAGCACGAAAACAGGACAGTCGGAAATGGAAAAAAAGATTTTATATACACTGTTTAATCAGTGTGTGTTCAGATAAGTAACACTCTTCATATGTGTATAACGCATTTTGAATGAACAACTGAGACACAGTTAACAAAAATGATGCACATGATGAATAAAAATTTTTTAAGCATTAAAACATTTGATCCTCATCTGAAGCGATACCTTCCCTTTCTCTCAACATTCCCCCCTTTTCTGGGATTCCCAACTCTAGTCTCTCATTTTGATCAGAATGTGTGTTAGAAATTCTTGTTTCTGGTTTCCAACTTACTTCAGTTAATCCCATTTCTACCAGGAATTAAATATATTGGTCTGTTGGGTTCTTTCCAAAACTAGTGTCTGTCATATTATTGGAGAGGAAAGTTATGGCATCTAACCCAGCGTTTGAACATATTGCTCTGCTGTACGTGCACTGTACAAAGGACCACAGCACACAGGAATTGCCAAAAGATTGAGGGAAGTACATCTACTTCTTTCGATAATATAGTTTTCTCATTTTCCACATCTGCATATCTATATCCTCTCTCTCGTTCTCCCTTTGTATCTAGTTAAGAAATCCACCAATCTTCGTGGCCCATCTCTCAAAACTCATTCTTTCATTTTATACGTAATGCTTTCTTCAAGATGTAATGTGGTTATAATGAAGCAATGTAACTACAAAGACAGACGGGAGGAGCTGGCCGGAGTTAATTGGAAGGGGAGCTGAGCAGGAAAGACCATGGAGCAGCAATAGCAGGAGTTTCTGGGGATAATTCGGAAGATAATACCAGAAATGCAACCCCAAGCTGATGAAACATACTCATGGGAGGACAAGGCAGCCAAGAGTGATACGGCATCAAACCAAAAGAGGAAACATACAATGTGGTGAAGATGATTGGGAATCCAGAGAATTAACTGGCTCTGAAACTACATAAGGATGGTATCACTGACACTACACAGCTCTTAATCATTGTCAGGGGGAGAAACAGAGGAAACACATTCACTTTAAACACAGAAGATGGCATTTCTCAAGGAAAAAGATTCAGGTGAATTAAACATTTGAATTAGGAGCAGTTAAATGCTTTTGCAGAATGTGTCAGATTGGAGGCAAGACCCGGGGAGAGAGATCCTCAGCAGAATGAGAGTTTGAAATTGAAGTATTTCCACATCAGAAACCAGGTGAGGTCACTGAGTACAGGACTGATGGGTGAATGGGTCTCAGTGAGAATTGGGGAACAGACAGCAGAATTGAATTGCAGATATTGCAGCTGGAAACTGTGTATTCATGTAGTGCTGTAGACCACAGCAGCAGGAGAAGCAGACCTGCATTCAGTCACAACCTGTAACTTTTTGCCAGGATAACACCTCAGTCTGTCATTACAATAAACACCATCAATGGCTCAGTGACGAATGTGGGTGAGCTTGTCAGAGTCAGAATCACATGAACCTTAAACTGATGCAAACCCATTAAAGCTACCGGACTTGACCAACAGATCAGAACGAAGCCCTGCAGTCCTGCCACATTCAGTTATAAATGGTGATGGATGATTAAACAAATGAATGGAGGAGAGGGCTCCACAAACATCCCCATCCTAAATAATGGAACAGACCTGCACATCAGTGTAAAAGAGAAGGATGTTTTATCTGCACCATCATCTGCCAGAAGTGTTGAGTCGACGATACAGCTCACCCTCATCATGATGCCCACAAAATCACAGACGCCAGTCTTCAAATATTTCGATTTGCGGCATGTGACATGAAGAAACAGGTGAACACAGTAGATACGAAAAAGGCAATGGGTCCTGACCACATTCCTGCAATAGGACTGAAGCCTTGTGCTACACAACAAGCCGTGTCCATGGGGAAGCTGTTTCATTCCAGCTCCAACTCTGACATCGCCCTGGCAATGTGGAAAATTACTCAGCTGTGTCCAGTTCCCTAACAGGGGAATAATTACAATCTGACCAATTATCACCCCCTCATTCCCATCACGACCGTCAAATTGTTGAGAGTTCTTTTTGACAGAGCTGTCAAGCAGCATAGAAATATCTTGCTCAGTGTGGTTTTCGACAGGTCCCCATGTGGAGATGGTGCTGTTGTGGAAATGTCACTGGATTACTAATCCAGACCAGGATAATGCTCTGGCAGCGGTTGGAAGTTAAAAACAATTACTAAAATATCGAGATCTAAAACCTGGGGTCAGTAACAGTGACCTTGAAGCCAATATCGATTGTAAACAGAATTTCCTTCTCCAATGTACTTTTAGGAAGTGAATCTCCCGTGATTTCCTGGGCTGGGCTAAAACAGACTCCAAAGACCCTGACATGTGATAAACATTTCAATGGTCTCTGAAACGGCCAATCAAGGCACTCACTTGTATCAAACTACTCCGAGCACTGAAAGGATGAAACCGGACAAAACTTCCGGCCTCAGCATCAGTGTCGGAAAAGGGAATGGGAACACATTTGCAGCACCAATTCTTAACTACGCCATTAACCTGTCCAGCCACATTCTGGGATGTGTGGAGAAGCACACTCTGAGGTTCCCAGTGTGCTGCCATTCATTGAGTCCTCCCCTGCCTGCTTCCTTCTCCCAAAGTGTATCACCTCATATTTATCAGGGTTACATTCAATCTGCCATTGATCTGCCCATCTCACAATTCCATTTGCATCTTCCTGTAACTTAAGGCCTTCCTCCTCACTGCTAACCACTCAACCATTCGTTATGTCAAACATACACTTACTTGGTACACCAGGGGACACTGGTCTCCAGTCACACAAACAGCCTTCTCCCACCACCCTCTGTCTCCTGCCACTAAGACAGTCTTCGTTGTAACTTGTCAAGTTTTGCTTCATATTGTGAGATTTTATTTTATTTCTCAGTGTCCCAGGTGGAAATTTGTCAAAGGCCTTCCTACAAAACTAAACAATCGACCTCCTCAAACTAATTCAAACAAACCCATTAGATGTGACTTCCTTCTGATAAAGTCATGATGATTATCCCTGATCAAACCTTGCGACTCTGATTGGAGTTCGATTTTTTCCTTCCCTTTTTTCTCCAGTTGTTTCCTTAACAGTGATCTAATACTCGCTCGTCTATAGTTCCCTGGTCTACCTCTCCCATCCTTACTGTGAAGTGGAATCGTATTAGCAGTTCTCCAGTTCTCTGGCACATCCCCTATGGTCAGATTCTAATTAAAATATTCAGTCCGCAATGCAATCAACATGTGTATTGCTGCTTCCTCTGAAACACATGTATGAAGTACATCTAATCTGTCAGATTTATAAATACTCAATCCAGCTTTCTTTTCAAAGATGACCCAAACACTGATAAGAATGATCTCAGATTTTACTTACACAAGTCCCATGGTCACTTGGTATTTCTGAAAGAATTTCTGGACATTCTTCCATGAAGGTAGACACCAAAGAAACTGTTTCCTTTCTCTGCAATTTCTCTGTTCTCTGCAATAACTTATCCTGAACACACACCAACTGCACCACATTTGCTCTTATTTTTAATTTTTTTCATACATTGATAGATGCTTTTTAGCAGTTTTTATGTTTTCTTTCATTTGCACGCTTTTTCTCTTTTTGATTTTCTTCTCAGTTTCTTGGTCATCCTTTGCTGGGTCCTACATATCTCTGAATCCACTGGCTTACTGCAACACTTGGCATTTTTCTAAGCTGCCTCCTTTCATCTAATAGGTAGATGAAGGTGGGGTTGAAAGTGATAGTTGGAGAGGAGGGTGGACCAGATTGATAGGAAGGAAGGTGGATACATCAGAACATTCAAAAGGGCGGTGCTGACTTGGAAGGTTGGAGTGGGATAAGGTGGGATTAGGGGAAATGGGGAAATCCACTATGATCCCCTGTAGTTGGATGGTCCCAAGGCAGAAGAGGAGGCTTTCTTCCTCCAGGCTTCTGGTGGCTCGGATTTGGCGATGGAGCAGGCCCAGGACCCTCATGTCCTTGGCAGAATGGGAAGGGGAGTTAAAGTGCTCAGCCACAAGGCGATGGAGTTGTTCAATGTGGCTGTCCCAGAGATGTTCTCTGAAATGATCCAAAGTTGACCTCCTGCCTCGCCAATGTAGAGAAGACCACAGTGGGTTTAATGGATGCAGTAGATGAGGCGTTTTGTCTCCTTTTATCACCTTTCACTTTAAACCCCACCTTCATCTACCTATCGCAATCCCAGCTACCTCCCCCCTGTCACACCCCCTTCCCATTTATCTCTCAGCCCCCTTGGCCCATAAGCTTCATTCCTGATGAAGGGCTTATGCCCGAAACATCGATTTATCTGCTCTTAGTATGCTGCCTGGCTGTGCTTTTCCATCACCACACTCTTCGCCTCTGATCTCGAGCATCTGTAGTCCCCATTTTCTCCTCACACCTTGATGGCTTGCATGACTCAGATTTGTAACGGTTACTTCAAATACAACAAAAACTGTCGTGTACTCAAACAGCATAAAAGAAAACCAATACATTGTGGTCACTGTTCCCAAAATGTCCTTTCCGGCAAAATTTTCAATTAGCTCTTCTGATCACTCATCACCAATTCCTAAATAACCTGATCTCGAGCTCAGTGATCAACATAATGTTCATGTAAACCATCTCACACGTGGTCATGAAATCCATTTTTCCCAGCATTAGCATTCAATTGGGTTAACACAGTTCAGACGTAATTTAAACATATATCATTACTGCAGTACCCACAAATGTGCATATCTCATTTCCTGTTTTATAACATGTCCAGCATTTGTATTGCAGCTTTCACTTTGATAATAGACAATAGACAATAGGTGCAGGAGTAGTCCATTCAGCCCTTCGAAACTGCACCGCCATTCAATATGATCATGGTTGATCATCCTTAATCAGTATCCGCTCCCTGCCTTATCTCCATAACCCTTGATTCCACTATCTTTGAGAGCTCTATCCAACTCTTTCTTAAATGAATCCAGAGACTGGGCCTCCACTGTCCTCTGGGGCAGAGCATTCCACACAGACACCACTCTCTGGGTGAAGACGTTTCTCCTCATCTCTGTCCTAAATGGTCTACCCCGTATTTTTAAGCTGTGTCCTCTGGTTCGGCACTCACCCATCAGCGGAAACATGTTTCCTGCTGCCAGAGTGTCCAATCCTTTCATAATCTTATACGTCTCAATCATATCCCCTCTCAGTCTTCTAAACTCAAGGGTATACAAGCCCAGTCGCTTCAGTGTTTCAGTGTAAGGTACTCCCGCCATTCCAGGAAATGACCTCGTGAACCAACGCTGCACTCCCTCAATAGCCAGAATGTCTTTCCTCAAATTTGGCGACCAGAACTGCACACAGTACTCCAGGTGTGGTCTCACCAGGGCCCTGTACAGCTGCAGAAGCACCTCTTTGCTTCTATACTCAATTCCTCTTGTTATGAAGGCCAGCATGCTATTAGCCTTCTTCACTACCTGTTGTACCTGCATGCTTGCCTTCATGGACTGGTGTACAAGAACACCCAGATATCTCTGTACTGCCCCTTTACCTAAATTAATTCCATTGAGGTAGTCATCTGCCTTCCTGTTCTTGCCACCAAAGTGGATAACTATACATTTATCCACATTAAATTGCATCTGCCATGCATCTGCCCACTCACCTAACTTGTCCAGGTCACCCTGTAATCTCCTAACATCCTCATCACATTTCACCCTGCCACCCAGCTTTGTATCATCAGCAAATTTGCTAATGTTATTGCTGATACCATCTTCTATATCATTAACATATATAACTCCCATCAATGTTTGCTCCTCCTTGCTGTTTTTCCGCTCCACCTTACTAGATTCTGTGGAATCTGAGCGATGTGGGCTCTGGGGAGATTAATGGCAGTGATCATCTCGCCACATCATTTATGATCTTCGCAAACTTTCATTTCTCCAGATCTCCCGTTATGCTGATGGAGTAGAGAAGGACAATGATCTTCCAACAATGCTCTGTATTCTCCCAGAGAGCTGAGACTGCTCTAACCTGGGTGGGAACATTACAGCAGGCTGGTAAAGTGTTGCTGCTGCTGTACAGGGAGATCACATCTGGAGTAGTGTGTACAGGTTTAGCCTCTTCTATGAAGAAAGGATGTTGTTATATTGGAAGCAGTTCAGAGATGGTTCCCTCAACTGGTTCCTGCAATGAAGGCGCTAGATTATAACGAAAAGATGATCAGGTTGACCCAGTAGTCAATTACACAGATAGTGGAGGAATCCATTCAGTTCTCCAGCCTGTTACACAGGAACAACAGGAGGATATTCAGGCCTTCGACCCTGTTACACCAAAACAGGACGAGACCATTCAGTCCCTTGAGCCTGATATACATTTACAGAAGGAGGCCAATCAGCCCCTCGAGCCTATAACACTGGACCCCGAGTAGGCCATGCTGCACCAGCATCCTGTTAAACAACAACAGGATCAGTCCATTCAGCCTCCTCAAGTCTGTAACATAGGAACTGGAAGAGGTCACACAGTGACAGGAGATTGTTACACTGGGATAACACGAGGCCATTCAGACCCACCGAGTCTATTGCAAGGGAATTGGATAATGATAAAAACTATCTGAGACTTCTTTAATGAGAAATGAAGAGGTAATGTAGACACGTGTCTGTTGTAGTATGTGAACAAGAGAAGAACAATCAATCCCTTGTTCCCATCTCCGGGATACATGAGGAGACCGTTCAGTATTTCCACCTGTTATAGAGAAGATGAGAAGACCCATCAGCCCCTCAAAATGTTACACAGCAACGGGAAGATTCCATAATCTCCCAATCCTCTAAAGCATCAACAGGAGGAGGTCATTCTGACCTTGGAGACGGGCAACATGGGAACACCAGAAAGACATCAGCTCATCGATTTTGATGATGAGTCCATTCAGTGACACATGGCTCTTACACAGCAATTGGAGCACATCTCTTCAAGTCTTGTGCCCATTAAACAGGAATTCAAAGAAAATGTAAAGGTTTTCGAAAATGAAGAACTTATAATAATGGTATACATTAGGTACTAAAGTGTGACAATAAACTATTATAATTTATGGCAAATTGTAAGAGTCCATTGTTCAGGACATTTGCAAAGTTAAACCACAATCCATCAGAGTCAACATGGTTTTACGAAGGCTAAACCGTGTCTGAATTGTTTGCTTGAGTTATTTGAAGATGTCACAAACAAGGTGGGTCGTGGAAATCCTGGAGATGGAACATATCTGGTCTTCCTGAAGTCATCGGATATGTCGCTTCTCCAAAGAGTAAGTGGTAAGATCAGACAACATGAGTTTAGGAGTAATTAATTAGCTTGGATGGAGGAATGGTTAACCAACAAAATGGAGTCAGATGGAATAAATGTGTCATTTTCTTTTGGCAAATGCAGTTTGTGGGCTGCCATTGATTTCAGGACTCATGCCTCAACCATTTGCGATCGATGGTATTACTGCACTCGGTTGATGGGATAGAAAATACAATGTCACATTTTCAGATGACACTAGCATTGGTGGGAAATTACTTCGGAATGATGATGCAAGAGATTTAAAACTATATGGATAGGTTTGGTTAATTTGCCAACATTTGGCAAGGAAAATTAAAGTGAATAAATATGGGGCTATTCAAGTTGTCCAGTATAATAGAAAGACAAATTATTATCTAAATGGAGAGAAAGTTCAAAGTGCTTAGGTGCAGAGGGATCTGGATGTCTGCTTGCATATCACAGAAAACCTGCCTGCAGATACTGCAAGTAATGAGAAATGCCAGCATAATTTCAGTGCTTATTTATGAGACGATAGAGTAGAAAGGTAGGGAGTGTTGGTGTAGCTAAGCAAAGCATTAGTGAGGCTGCAACTGGAGTACTGCGGAATGTGGCATTTCCATTGGAGGCAATTCAGAAAAGCTTCATTAGATTGATTCCATATTTGAAGTGTTTGTCTAATGAAGAGAAATTGAGCAGTTTAGGCCTATACTCTCCAGTTTATAAGAATGAAAAGAGATCTCATTGAGGTCTGTAAAATGCTAAAAGTAATTGAATGTGTAGAAATGGAGTGGATTTTGTTTTCATGTGGCGCAATCTACAACAAGAGACTAGAGTTTTAGGATGGAGAGATGGCAGGAAAGTGGAACAGAGGCCGTGTTGACATCAGCCTCATCGAGGGGTTGGATTCCTCACAGATGCTCCTTGTTCTTATTCAACTCTTCGACTGTGTTGCTCAGGAATGGGGGAGGACTGGGTATCATACAGGAAGCAGGCACTCAGGATAAATCAGTCTCAATCAGTTTGACAGAACGTAACCCGTAGGGTCAAAGAATAACCAATACTTGGTTCTCAACTATTTACAGTCTATATTAATGATCAGGGGGATGGAACAGATATACAGATGCTGAGTTTGGTGATGTCACTATGGTAAGCAAGAGATTAAAAGATCAAGAGAGGGTGGGGAGTCTGCAAATAGATTCAGAGAGGTAAAGGCAATGGATAATAGTTTGGCAGGTGGAATTTAACATGACATAACATGTCATTTCATTTATAGGAATAACGGAAAGCAATATGTTACTGAAATGGAAAGGGATTACAGGACTTAATGATACTGTGTACTAGGGGGTTCACTCAGACCCATTTAGACATGGGAGGTTTTGCTCCATCCCTGATCGTCAACTCCCAGACACTCCCAGTGACCCCATTGCTCTCCGTACACATGGACAACTTTGATGTTGATTGGTGGTGGGGATGGTGTTTTGAAACGTGCATCAAGGGGAGGCCTTTATCCAAGATATATTCATTTCTTTCTACGTGGAGACCCAATGACGATGGGAATGGCTGACTGCTTCTGAATGAGGAGGCCGTGACTGCTGCCAGGACAGTGGGTATTCACCAACATGATGTACTGTGCATGGGTACACTGTAACATTAATAGAGAGAGAGCTCCTTCAGTTCCTCTACCTCTCCCCATTGACATGGGTTCTCTGCAGATGCCATGCACACTATCGGGAATCCCACCATACCACTGGATACACCCAGCAGCTCCCTGCTGTGGGAAAAACAATGTATTTACCTCATCCACTATATATATCCTCCATCACCGAATGGTGACATTGATGTAGAGATATTGGGAAATGACGGATATGTCACCTAGTCCTGCCTGGAAAGTTATGGATCATAGAAGCTGAATGAAACTGTGACCCTAACAGCCACTGGCAGCAGCACCCTCCCCCTGGTGTGATGCGGCAGGACGTGTTGAAGGAGATGACACCGCTTTGTGCCCAGCTCCTTGTTCAGTCAGGGTCCCCTCACTATCTGCTCCTGGGTTAAGTGTAGCTTGGGAAGTTGATCCTGGAATACTTGGGGTGGATACAGCAGATCCCTTTCCCCACACACACTCACTCCGTGGTTTCAGAGCTTCCCCTCTCTGCAGCCTCTGCTTCATGTATTGTTTATGTTGCAGGCTCAGATGCTGTAAATACAGTCCCCATGCTCCATCGACAGTTGAGTCACGAAATCCTCAGGTCTCCCTGAATGTCTGAGGCAGCTTACAGCACAACTTCCAGCAAACCATCCCCAGCCACTCCACTAAATTTTTAATAACAGGGGTCAGTCAGAAACCCCTTGGCTACAAGTGTTGTGGACCAGACCAGATCTTCGCAAAATATTTTAAGAAGGCCGCTTAGACTCAAACCTTTCCTTATTTTGAATAGATGGGAAGCGTGCTTTCTAGATATATTGTGACTGGTCAACCTACTCGACATGAAGCAAAATATAATCTATTCAAATACTTTAGTTAAAATACAATCAAAGAAAAGAAAAATGAGGGATGGCTTATATGTTGGAACACTTACACAAATAATAGATACCGTACCATCTTGGTTTACACCGCTTGGCACAAAGATATATTCAAATGTATTCAGATGCTTACAGCAATTTTCCAGTCCAGGAGGAAACAACATCAACAGAGATCTCAGAGAGAAAAGCAGCTGGGGATCATGTATTGAAACTTCCAACCCTTCTGGGATCCCCAGCAGCTTCTTAATGCTGCAGCTAAAAACAAAACGAGAAAACCTGATCTGGGAGAGCTGGCCACTGCCCTTCCATTGTTACCACCATTTTAATGAAACCTAAAGGCTTTCTCAGTTAGTTACTTAAACTGTTTTCAGACAGCAGCTCCGCACCTCTGTCTTTAAACCTTCTCTTCAAAAAAATAACCCAAGAGAAAATCACCTTTTTACAGTGATAGTATACTCACAACTCCACCATCAATAAAATGATCCATCAATCTACAGAAATGGATTCATTTTAGACCTCCTAACCTTCCTCTATTAGCAGACTGAAATGCATATATATTACGTTGACTCTGAGCATACAAATGTTCACAACTAGATTCGATTTCAGTCATTTTACTCCTGCCACAGAATGTCTTTGTCTTTTTTCATCCAAGTCTCCACAACGTGTCAAAACTTAGGTTTTCTTGCCCTGTCAACTGTATAATTTCACATTGAATGGCAGCAATAATAAGCTCAATCGAAACAGACTGGTATTATTCCCTCCAAACCTCTCCAAAAACTTTAAGAGGTCACGATCAGTGATAAAAAAAATGTCCCAGGTATGTTGTTCACAATTTAAAGCTGAAATGTTGTAACGCCAACGTCAAGCTCAAGGCCTCCTTCCCCATTGTGGAATAAACCTGTTGATGTTTCCACTGGACACTTCAACCACACGTTACATAATGGAGCACTTCTCATCTCTCCAATACTCCCTCTGAATGACATAGCTCCTCATATTTCAGCATTAAAGAATTACATGCTGCTATGCCTCTCAATGCTGTAACCTCTTTACCGGCTTCTCTTGGCCTATGCCAATAAACCTTACTCTCACAGGGATATGTTTTAAGAAGATCTTGCACATTCTTCTCAATCCCTCACAGAAACCAAACTTTGGTTTCAGAACTAAATCATCATCAGCAGCTATTTCAGCTTCTAACCTTGGCATTATAACTCTCTGCTCTTCCCCACGAGTTCTCACGGCTGCAGGAAGTGAATTGTTGAGCTTCTCCAAATTAAGAATCTCTCTAAGAGTGTCATTGGTTTGCTCTGTTTTTAATACCCTTACCCACCTTTCAAAATTATTATTTTTGATTCTTTCAAAGTCAATGTGCGTTTAACCAGGGATGCTATTTTAGATTCCTGAAACGCTGTCTGTTGGCTTCTGGCACGAGCTCACATGCACTTCAGATGGCTTTCTACATCTCCTCATACTCCTCAGATACCTCCTCCGATAGGATGCAAATACCAGCAGCTTTGTTTGGATCAACTAAATCCATATGGTCACTGGGCACTGCATTTGTTTAGCCACTTTCTCAAATGAAATTAAAAAGGCTTCCCCGTCCTTCTCATCAAATTTAGATAATGCCTGGATGTATCTAAACAGATCCCCATCAGACCTTTGGCTGCTATAGGGTTGCTCATCCTCACTCACCTCCTCATCCAGCCTACAGTCTACCTTCATCACCGACTTCCATGTCCACTTTCCTCTCTAATTGCTAACTTTTGAAGTTGAAACTCTCTGCTTTTCTTCTCTTTTTCTCTTTCTCTTCTTCATGTCCTTTTCTTTTATTTCTACTTTTCATCATAATTCAAACTGTTTCAATTCTTTCTCATGTTCAAGGTGCCTCATTTGAAATTGAATTCGAGCCATTTCTAAAGAGTCTGATGACAGATCCTCCAAATGTAATTGCTGAGCTGTAGCTGTAATTATCTCTCATTTGCTCACAGATAAACACAACCCCAACTCCAGTTTGTCTGCCAATTCCTACAGCTTTGTCTTCATTAACTTTTGTAAAACTTTACTTCTTCCACACACAGAAAATTCTTAGTGACTGAAAGAATCTTTATACACAAAACACTGTTAAACCAACCGAATTCAACATCTGGAACAAAAGACACTGAAAACTATCATACACGACATTGGAACCCAATAGCCTCCAGTGTCTGCATGAGCTTATTCTGGATTCTCTGGTTTCTTCCCACAATCCAAAGATGTGCATGTCAGGTAAATTGGCGATGCTTAGTTGTTCATAGTTTTCAGGGATGTGTGGGTTAGGTGCCTTAGTCGGGGTAAATGTGTCATAATAGGTTAGAGGAATTTGCCTGGGTAGGTTAATCCTTGGTGGGTCGGGTGTAGACGTGTTGGATCAAATAACCTGTTTGCACACCTTAGGGATTGTAATTCTAAACCCAATTACCGATTTAGAACCAGACAAGAGACCCCAGTTTGCTATAGACCAACCAAACTGTCTCAAACTATTTTAAGAAAGTAGCTTGAATGCCACCTTTTCCTTAATAATAAGATAGATGGGAATTGGATGTCCCAGATGTGATTCCACTCGTCAAACCACTCACCATTATGCAAAACACACTATATTTAAACACTCTAATGAAAATCCATACAAAATGAAGAGGAATTTAGAATAACTTAACTATTGGAAACCTTAACTGAATGATGGACACAGACCCTGCTACAAATGAACTGTTCCAATATACTAACATCACCTAAACACGCCCCTTGGCAAAAATGAGCATTCAGACATACTTTCTTGCATACAGTTCGCCAGTCCAGGAGGAAACAGTATCAAGTGAGGTTTCAGAGAGAATAGCAGCTAGGGATAATTTATTAAAACTTCCAACCCTTCTGGGACCCAAGCACCTGGTGACTGTGACATCTGCAAGGAAAAAAACTATAAAGCCTGGTCTGTGCCAGCTGGCCATTGTTACTGCTATTTATTAAAAAACCATAAAAGCCTCAAAAGTTTTTTCGTTGAGCCGTTTTCAATAGGCACTTTGGCCTTTAAGACCTCTTACTGAAAAAAGGAGAAAATAACCTTTTCTTTAAAAAAGGTGACAGCATTGCTACATAATTTAAATGACTGTTCCTTTGTTCAAGAGGCTTCCTCGTGTTCCTGACCGCAAGATCACCTGAGAGGGACAAACACAGGCACAGACCAAGTTACAAGGATGTGTCTCACATCTTCTGAAACACGCCTGTCCATGGACCATCACATGGGACATACCGGGAAGTGAACAACAGCCTGACACACACCATTTCACTGTTTCTGAGCTACACAATGTCAGCACTCGATACACTAGGGAGCTAAAACCCAAGGCCAGGGAAAGATACAGAGGGACAGAGAGATTCACATTAAAGACAGAAACAGACAGTTAATTAACTGGGAGGAGGTTGTGGAAATATGGGGAAAATTATTGGGCAGTGGGACTAACTGGAGAAGTGAGATCTTCGAGAGTAAAATTACAAGAATGAGAACATTGAATAAAGACATTGTCAGATCAGCAGAAATAGTTTGTTACATCAAATTCTGAATTTGCTTCACAGAACACCACAAACAACATAAACTGGGACAAGATGACAGCCCAGCATGGAGAGCTGTGCAGACCATGCTAGTGTGTTGCTCAGTAAACTGCACTATCTGCCCAGCATGGAGAGTATTGCAAACTTTACTATCATATGCTAACTATACTCGCAACAGATTACTGCCTACAATGGGAAGGTTTGCTGCGTGTATGTGTTCATCAGAAACTGAGGGACAGTGCGTGTGTGTGTGTGCGCGATTGGCGTGGTTGAATGTGAAACTCATTGTTTGAGAAGGAACGCACATGGAAGAAATTATTTTAAATACGAACTACTGGCAGGCTTTTTGTTAATCTACAGAGAGAGAACGAGAGAAGTTTCATGGACAGATGAGATAAAGTGTTTGAGAATGTTAAAATAAAGACATTGCCAGACACAATAGCAATATACATCGGCGTGCACATGAATGACAGATGGATGGGAGTTTGGCGTGAGTGAGAATCAGATTTCCTTTGGCAGGTTTGAAGCCGGGAGTGTCAGCAGCAGATTATTAACTTCATTAAGACGGTATTTCATAGCTCAAGGTTCAAACAGCAGATGGAATACACCAGTGAGATATATTCTGGGGTGGTGAGTTTTTCAAGTTAGAAATGGTCAGGGTATGGTGTCAGGAATCAGCTCATGGTCTAAGGGATCTCCCACAGTTGTGACTTGTCTGCTTCTGCAGCAGATATTAGCCAGGGATGGGATGGAAGTGGAGGTTGTAACCAGAACAGTGGAGAGTGACCTCCATGCTGTTCATATTTAAATATCAAAGGCGATGATACAATTAATTGTAGTTCTCCACTGAAACTGAGTAGGTCAACATAGAGACCCATGAGTAACACTGCCAGAGCAGAGAGGGAGACAGTAATTGAACACCTTCCTTGATGCAGTTAGTAGTGGTCTGGAGAGTGAATATCTGGATTGAGAGTTTCAACAGGAAAATAATAGTGACAAGAAGTGTAGACTATATGAAGGAACAGTAATACAGTCATAACCGGTTTATAGAAAAAAAAATCTGGACAGTGACACTTACCAGGAACACCAACGATAGCCAGGAAAGGATCATAAAAATATTGAATAATGAGAAGAGCATAATAAATCCGTGATGATAATGACCACCAATAAAATGCAGAAAGATACCAAACATAATCGGATAAACTCCTATCTATTTTTGGAACGTGCCAGTCTAATGTTCCCAGATTCGGATACATTTTTGGAACATTCCAATCTAATGTTCTCAGATTCTGATCTCTCCGCCCCTCTCTCTAAATCTGCCGATCCCTGTCAGTGCTGTCGGTGATGCTCCCGCTCATGTTATGGGATAACACATTGAACGGCGCCCATTTATCATTAAAGATGGAAACCCTCCAGTGGGACAATTAGAATCCATGGAGATTGGCATTAATCACAGTCACTGAACAAACACTGGGAAACTGAGCAAAGGCTACAACAACGGATGAATTGGCACCGCACAACAATCAACAGACAGGAGTGTTCCCTTCCAGTTGGGGAATACTTCAGTGGTCCAGGACATTCAACCTCCGACCTTCTGGTGACCATCATTCAAGGCGGACTTCAGGACAGGCAGCAGCGAACAGTGGCCGAGCAGAGGCTGATTGCTATTTTCAGTACACATAGGGAGAGCCTCAGCCGGGACAGTGGGTTCACGTCACATTACAGGTGACCACCATTGCACTGTATATACACACACACACACAAACACACACACACACACACACACACACATACACTCCTATACACACACATGCATACGGACACACATGCACACAGACACTCACACATACGCTTACAGACACCCAGACAGGCATCCGATCAGAGATTTAGACCACTCTGCACTCATGCACACACATATATACTCTCTCTCACTGATACTCAAACCCCCCACCCCAGCCACGCACACACACTCCCACACTCACACATGCACCCCTCACAGACTTAAGAAACTCTACATCACTCACACACCTATACACTCCCTCTCACACTCACAACCCCCAACCAAGACAAACACACACACACAAACAAACAGACAAAGACCCACATGTACACATATATTTTGTGGGGTGAATTTGTACTTGCAGAGCTACATTGTACTTTGCTCAAAAACTGCATGAATTCATGTTATCTCACTTTTCAGATTAGAATCAATCTAAACATCATGGTATAGACATAGAACACAGGGGGCTAACACCTTCAACATATTGTCTAGCTATCACTCAATGTTACAGCTAACCTGAGAATGCAACTTTAAAACAAAAAGGTTTTGTGATTTACACATGAAAGAAATGAAACTATCATGGTATTCGAACAGATGAAAGACTCAAAAGACAATCAAGGTATTTTTCACTGTATAATTTCAGTTACATCACACTGTAAATTTTTGCTATAAATTCTGTGCCTTAGAAGTGTGGCCTCCACTATCACCTGATGAAGGAGCGGCGCTCCAAGAGCTAATGGGCTTCCAATTAAAACTATTGGACTATAACCTGGTGCTGTGTGATTTTTAACTTTGTACACCTCAGTCCAACACCGGCATCTCCAAATCATGACTAAACAAACAGGCTCAGTTAACCAGTTCCACACATCACTTTTCATATCACTATAAAAGGGAATATTTACTGGGTTTGGATGGAATGGATGAGGGTTGCTGAGGGGTGGACCATAAATCTTTAAACCTTTTAAATCTGTTTAAAACTTGTATATGAGAGTATTAACAAGACACTACAGGGGTCTATATATGTTCCGCTCTGTTTATGAAAGGAGGCAATTATAAAATAACAGATTGGCTGCATAAAAAACCTCGGGTGGGTAAGTTTTTAGATCCCTGAACTCAAAGTACAGTACTTATTGACCAGTGTGAGGCTACTGCTGGTTTTAAGTGCCCTGTTATCAAATCCTTTCATAACCTTGAGACAGAGCATTGAGACTGCTGCTCAGTGACAGGCCGAAGCAATTCTGTCCTAATGGGCCTCTTACAGAGGGATAAGAGAAGACCATTCAGCCCATATTAGCCTGTTGCTACTTGAAAACGTGGAAATCTGGAATATTGGCACATTTTGCCAACACAATCATTCTAAACAAAGAGCTGTGTCGCTGCAGCTGTATGAGGTGTTACTGAGAGGGCTTCTGGAGTACATTGTGTTGTTTGTGTTTCTGTAACTGAGAAGGGATGACCTCCATCAGATACAGTTTACCAGCTGTTCGTAATCCATGGGTTGCTGTGTCATTTAATGTCTTGGGTCTGTTACACCGGGACATGAGGAGGCCATTCAGCCTCTCGAGCCTGTTCCAGAGGGTCTGGAAGTATTTATTTAACTTTCAAGTCTGTTCCACATAAATATTAGTTTAAAATTAGTTTTGGAATAGGAAAGACCTACTGTAAATATTAAAGTTCTAACTTTGAACAAGGCCAATTTTGAAAGTGTTATGGAGACCTGTGAAAGGCTGATTGCAATAACCTATTCACAGGTAAAGGGATGGCTGTAAAATGCAAGGCCATTAAACTGGATTTCGGAGAGTCCAGAGCCAACGTGTTCCCATTGGTGAGATGGGCAAAGCTGGTGGGTGCAGGTAGTGCTGGATGGCTAGATATATTGATGCTCTGGTCAAGGTAAGAAAGGAGGCATGTGTCGGGTAAACACAGCTGAGATCAAGTGAATCCCGAGAGGTGTATAAGGGCAGCAAGTGTATAGTCAATGGGGAAATCGGGTCAGAAAAATAAGGACAAGGGATGGCTTTAGAAATAGGGTTAATGAGGCATTGAAGAAATTCTACACATCCTTTTATGGCAAAAGATTAACTCGGGAGAGAATATGGCCCCTTATAGATCAGTAAGGCTACCTATGTATGGAACCACATATACAGAGGTTGGAGGGATATGAAACAAGTATTTCTCTTCAGTATGTAATGTGGAGGAGGTTACAAGAGCGAAAAAATGAAGAAATATATGGTGATATCTTGAAAAGGGTCTATATTACAAGGAGGTGTTGGATATTTTAAAACATATAAAGGTGAACAAATCCCTGGAACCTGAGCAGTTCTATCCCAGATACTTTGGGGAAGCTATGAAAGAGATTGCTCAGCTATTTGCTGATACATTTGTAACATTGATTTCCACAGGTGAGGTGCCAAAAGACTGAAGGGCTGCTAACGTAGTGTCATTATTTAAGAAAGTGAGGAAAAAAACAGGTAACTATAGATCGATTAGCCTGATGTTAATGGTGACTAAATTGTTGGAGGAGATTTCGAGGAAAAGGATCGATATGCATTTGGAAAGACAAGGACAGAAGAGGGCTTTGTACATTGGAGATCACGTCTCACTGACTCGGTGGAATGTTTTGAGGAAGTGATGTAGATGATTGATAAAGACAGGACAGTGGATGTTGTCTTTACGGAATTCAGTAAGAAAACCAAAATGTTCTACATGGTAGACTGGTTAGCAAGGTCAGACTGCCTAGGATCCAGGGAGAGCTCGCCATTTAGATCCAAAATTTTCTGGAATATCGGAGACAGGGCGTGACAGTGGATATTTGTTCAATGACCTTGGAGACCTGTGACCAGAGGTGTGCCGCAAAGATCAATAGTGGGTCCACTGCCTTTTGTCACTAATACAAACCATTTGCATTTGAGTATATGATGTATGATCAGTAAGTTTGTAGATAATACCAAATTTGTTGGTGTAGTCGACAGTGAAGAATGAGCTGTCAGATTATAATGGGACCTTGTTGAGGTGAACCGAGGAGTGGCAGATGGAGTTTATTTTAGTTAAATGTGAGGTGTTGCATTTTGGCAAGAGAAATCAGGGCAAGACATGTAGGTAGGGTCCTGTCGAAATCTGCCAATCAGGGAGAACTCCATCGAAATTATCGAATCCCTACAGTGGGGAAACAGCCTATTTGGCCCATCGAGGCCACACCGAACCTCTAAACAGTATCCCACTGGACAAACCCCTCCCCTAAACCTCTGATCCTGCATTTCCCATGGCTAATCCACCTCGCCTAAACATTCCTGGGTACTTTAGCATGGCCAATCTACCATTATCTGTATATCTTTATACTTGCAGAGGAAAACATAACATCCGGAGGAAACTCACGCAGACACGGGGAGAATGTGCAAACTCCATACAGGCAGTCATTCAAGAATGGAATTAAACCCAGATCGCTACGGTCTGAAGCAGCAATGCTAGCCACTGAGCTACTGTGTCACCTTGTGGTGCAGGTTCTCCGTTCCTTGAAAGTGCCGTCACAGGTAGACAGTGCAGTGAAAAAGGCACTTGGTGGTCTTGGTGCTTTGAGTCTAAGCGTTTGCAAGACATGTTACATCTGTACAGGACATTGGTTTGGCCACTTTTGTAATATTGCCTTTAATGCTGGTCACCCTGCTGTCGGAAAGATGTTGTCAAACTTGAAAGGGTATAGAAGAGATTTAAAAGAATGTTGCAGGGGTTGGAGGGTTAGAGTTACAAGGAGAGTTTGAATAGGCTGGGACTATTTTCAAGTTTTGAGGCTGAGATGGGACCTTAAAGACGATTATAAAATCGTGAGGAGCATAGATAAGGTAAACAGTCAATGTCTTTTCCCCAGGATAGGCGAGTTGAAAATTAGAAAACAAAGGTTTAAGGTGAGAGGGGAAAGATTTAAAAAGGTACATGAGGGACAACACTTTCACACAGAGACTGCTGTATGTATGGATGGATCAGCCAAAAGTGGTGGTGGAGCCAGGTACAGTTACACCATTTAAAAAGGCATTTGGATGCATACATGCATGGGAAGTGTTTAGAGGGAGATGGGCCAAGTGCTGGCAAGGGGGACGAGATTTATTTAGTATATTTGGTCGGTATGGACGATCAGATGGAAAGGTCTTTTCCGTGCTGTACATCTCTGAGACTGTATTGTCTCTTGAGTGTGTAACGCCGGGACAGGAGGAGGCAATTCAGCTTCTGAATTCTGTCTGTCAGCTTGTTTGCTCAATTGCTGAGAGTAAAATGCAAAAGTACATCATTCAGATTTTGATGGTGTTTTACAGAAACAGGAGAAAGGCTGTTCGTCAAGAGAAGCTGTAAGGAATGTGAAGAGGCCATTCAGGCCCTCAACTCCATACCACAGGAGCACCACGTGAGCACCGAGCGATTGCAGCCTGTTACTCAGTAGCAGGAGGGAGACATCTACTATCACAAGCCTTGGATCAGGAGGCAGTCACTCAGCTGCCCAAGATTGGGACACAGGAACAGAACGCAGTCATTCAACTGCTTGAGACTGGGACACAGGGGCAGGAGGGAGTCACTGAGAGCTCGAAACTGGGGCACAGGGAACTCTGGAGACTAGTGAGGCCCGAGGATCCTGTTATGCAAGAACAGCAGGAGGTGACTCAGTCCCCACCAGTATGGGACACTGGGAGAGAAGAGGAGTTTTCTTGGAACAAACAGAAATATATGAATAAATTGCATTAGTGGTCCATTCAATCCTGCCCCACCATTCACGAAGACCACGTCTGATCTGATTATGATTCCCTCATTCCATTTTACGGAGACGCCCCTCTCTGCAGCCTCTGCTCCATTTGTTGGTCATGTTGCAGACCCAGATGCTGCAACAACATTCACCATGACTTATCCAGAGGGATCGGTCTAACAGGATGAGTCAGGATTTGAAAGGTCCAATCACAAGAATGAAAACACAAAATAAAGGTATTGCCAGATGTTTACTTCTCTCACATTTGCAATCCAACTCACAAAACCACCCCATCTATTAAATATTCAGGATGGAGCACTGTGTAGGTCCGGCTAGTGTATAGCTGAATGCAACCCAGCAATACCCAGAATGGAACTCTGTGCAGCCCACACCAATGCTTGATCCATAATCCTGGACTAAATATCCAGCGTGGGGAGTTGTGCAGACCGCACTGGTTCATTCATATATAAGCCCAGGCTATTGCATTTTTCGGTAACACTGTGTTAGATCACTGCCCAGTGTGGGGAAACTTGCAGCCAATTTTGGAAATGACAGGATGTGCAGTTCCCATCCATTTACAGCTCCATATCTCCATTGTACCTTGATAAGGGGTGCTGCGAATGTGAAAATCACTGCGAGGAAGAGATGTAAATGGAAACAATTTAAATACCAATAATTCTGATAAAGACGCAAATCACTCTAGTATTTAATGATGAAATAACTGAGATAATATCCTATGAGGTTTTGTGAACTGGGCAAAGAGGTAAGAGTGGGATGGTGATGTTATAGCGGTTGAACTATAAGCCTCTACATAATCAATGGGAATTAGAGGAACAAATATGCAGGGAGACTGGCTGGACTTGCAGGAGCAATAGAATTGTCATAATAGGTGATTTTAATTTTCCTAACATAGACTGGGACTTCCAGAGAGTTAAGAACTTAGATAGAACGTAATTTGTTAAGTGTGTTCAGGACAGTTTCCACAAGCAATATATAGAGGGTCCTGCTGGGGAAGGGACAAACTCAACCTACTGTTGGGAAGTAGGGGTAGGATAGGTGACGGAGGTAAAGTGGGGGAGAATTTTGCGAAAAGTGACTAGAGCTGTATTTATGTTAAAATAGTTATGGTAGGGACAATATTGATCCACGGATTCAAGTTCTAAGTTGGGGAAAGGCATATTTTGTTGAAATTAGACCGGGGATTGCAGGGGATGATTGGAGTAGTTTGTTTGCAGGTAAAAGGATCTCAGGCAACAGGGCGGGCTTCAAAAGTGAGATAGTTCGAGGTCAAGGTCTACATGTTCCTGTGAGGGTGAAGGGAAAGTGAGGCTGGAACAGAGAACTCTAGATGACAAGTGATATTGATGCTCTGACCAGAAAAAAAGGAGGCGTGGCTCAGGTACAGGCAGCTGGGACCAAGGGAATCCCTGCAGGTATACAGGGGATACAAGTGTTTACTGAAGGAGTAAATCAGCAAGGTGAAAAGGGAGTATGAGATAGCCTTGGCTGAGCAGATTGGTGTGAATCCAAATTCAGTATAGTAAAGAAAAAGAACAACCAGAGAGAGAATAGAACGTCTTACAATCCAAAATGGGCATACATGTGTAAAACCTCAAGAGATGGTTGAGTTCCCCAATTCCCCCTCTGTGTTTATCATGAAGAAAGACATGAAGACCTGTGACCTTTGAGACGTTAATTGACATATATTGGAACAGTCGATATCATTAATGGTACTAATGGACATATTAGAATGCTTAAAGTCAGATAAATCTCTTGGTCCTGACCAGACAATTCCAAGAGCACTGCAAGAGGTGAGAGAAGAGAGTTCAGGGGCCAAGGACCCGGGAGGCTGGACCGTAACAAACATGCCCTTATTCAAGAAGGGCTGCAAATAAATGCCTGGGAAATATAGACCAGTATGCTTCACATCTGTTTTCGGTAAACCACTTGAGAAGGTTCTGAGAGAGAAGATATGTGTGCATTTGGAAAGACAGAGTTTGACTTCGAGCAGTCAGCATAGCTTTGTGCGTGGCAGATCATGCCTTTCACATTTTGTTAGAGTTTTTGAGGAAGTGACCAGAAAGGTTGACTAGGGTAGGGTGGTGGACATAGTCTATGTGGATTTCAGTAAGGCCTATGATAAGATTCCACATGGTAGGCCGCTCTGGAAGGTTAGATCACTTGGACTCCAATGTAAACTGGCAAATTGGCGACACAATTGGCTTGACGTTATAAAGCAAATGGCTATGGTGGAGGTATGCTTGGCGGACTCGAGGCCTGTGGCGAGTGGAGTGCCTCAGTGGTTGGTCATGGGCCCATTGCTGTTTGTTATCTATGTCAATGATTTGGACCAGAGTGCACAGCGCAAGGTTAGTAAGTTTGCAGATGACTCTAAATTAGAAGGCATCATTTACAGTGAGGAACATTATCAGAAATTGCAGCAATGCCTTGGTCAACTGGGGAAGTGGGCTGAGAAATAGCAAATGGCATTTAATATAGATAAATGTGAGGTCTTGCATTATGGAAAGTCAAATTCAGGTTCGAGTTTAATGATGATTGAGAGGGTCTTAAGGAATGTAGTAGAACAAAAGGAGTTTGGAGATCAGGTGCATGGTTGTCTGAAATTTGAGTCCCAGATACACAGGACAGTGAAGGAGGCTGTTGGGGTACACTGGCCTTCATCAGGGCATTGAGTATATACGTTGGGATGTTATGTTGCAGTTGTACAGGATGGTGGTAAGGCTGCAGTTGGAGTATTGTGCTCAGTTTTGTTCACCTTGCTCTGGAAAGGATATTATTGAACGCGAAAGAGTGTAGAAGAAATTTACAAAGATGTTTCCTGAGTTAAAGGCTCTGAGTTATAGGCAGAGGTTGGACAGGTTAGAACTTATTTCCTTACAGCGTAGGAAACTGAGAGGGTTCTTATAGAAGTGTAACTCTTATAAAATCATGAGCGACGTGCATGGGGTGAATACTTCAAATTTTTTTCCAAGGTTGGGTAATCGAGGATGAGAGGGCATCTATTAATGTTTGGAAAGGAAAATATATATAAAAACCTGAGGGGCAACGTTTTTACACAGAGTGTGGTACGCATATGGATTGAGCTGCCAGTGGAAGTGGTAAAGGTGCGTAAAATAACAACATTGAAAAGGCATTTGGACAAATACACAGATAGGAAAGGATTAGGGGGATACAGAGCAAGGGCAGGGAAATGGGGTGAGTGTGGATACAGAGCAAGGGCAGGGAAATGGGGTGAGTGTGGATACAGAGCAAGGGCAGGGAAACGGGGTGAGTGTGGATACAGAGCAAGGGCAGGGAAACGGGGTGAGTGTGGATACAGAGCAAGGGCAGGGAAATGGGGTGAGTGTGGATACAGAGTAAGGGCAGGGAAATGGGGCGAGTGTGGATACAGAGCAAGGGCAGGGAAACGGGGTGAGTGTGGATACAGAGCAAGGGCAGGGAAACGGGGTGAGTGTGGATACAGAGCAAGGGCAGGGAAATGGGGTGAGTGTGGATACAGAGTAAGGGCAGGGAAATGGGGCGAGTGTGGATACAGAGCAAGGGCAGGGAAATGGGGTGAGTGTGGATACAGAGCAAGGGCAGGGAAATGGGGTGAGTGTGGATACAGAGCAAGGGCAGGGAAACGGGGTGAGTGTGGATACAGAGCAAGGGCAGGGAAATGGGGTGAGTGTGGATACAGAGCAAGGGCAGGGAAACGGGGTGAGTGTGGATGGACACTTTGGTTGGCATGGACCAGCTGGGCTAAATGGCCAGCCATACTGGTACTGGCATTCTCGTGCAGTATGACTGTAAGTGAGTGTGTTTTGGGGTGGAGACAGAGTGGGGAGACTGAGAAAATATGTCATGGAAGGATATGTTCGCAGGTGTCAGAGTGCTGAAATGAAGACATTTCGATAGCATCATGCAACACAGGTCAGTAATATGAAGAATTATGAGTGAAGGGGATATTGCTGTGAGTTCAGGCGATGGAGAGTTTTGGATGAGCATTTGTTCTGCAGCTTTGTAACTGGGAGTGAGGACAGCAGAGTCTTCGCATCACTGGGCTGAATCTAACAAAAAACTGTCTCAGTGACATTTTCACTAAGTGTGACAGAGGGGTTGTCTGCACGAGGCCGAGCTAGTTTCCTGGTGCTATCTTACCAAACTCATCTCATTAATTACCCATCCAACTCCATAGTGTCCCTCTCATACAATGCCAGCCCGATTCTACCACCCATCATGAGTGCAGCTACTCACAGTCGCCTGGATGCCCCTGGATATTCTGTGATTCCTGGCAATGATGTCATCTCTAAAAGGCCAATTGGCACACGGTTGACCTTTCTCAGTTTGGAGCTGCCCTGCACAGTTTACCCGAGCATGGCAGCTAAGGGGAAATTACACCATGGTTTGTTGACAGCAGCACGAAGGACACGGTGGATGGGCTAGTACCGAGGGGGGCATTCTCTTCCCAGAAGGGGCCACACCACCAGACCCACCGAGCGTGGACTGACTTCACCACCCAGCTCAGTGCAGTATCTGCGGTCTGAAGAAATGCCCAGCAATACAGGACATGCATCAATAACCTTGCCCCCTTTGTCAGGATAGGGATCACCGTATTCTCTCTGCTCCCTCGCACTCACTGTATATCTGTTGTAGCACCGACCCACGAACAAGGCTCATGCTCCACCACTCTCACTACTGCATGCATGACCTTTCCTCTCTTTCTCTCTTGCATTTCTAAGGCCCTCCACACAGTTATAGAATATTCTGGAGAAAGCCAACTATGGAATGTTCTAGATAATGTTCCAACTTAATCCCAGTTTCAGGAAAACGGCTGTGCCCCAGTGTGTAACACGTACGAGGGTGGAGTAGAGATGTACGTTTTTCAAATCACAAACAATTAAAATCCATCATGTGGCCATTCAGTGCTTCAAACATGTTCCAACATTCATTACGTACGGTGGTGATCTGATGATGTTCTCAGCTCCATGTCACAGGAGATTTCATTCATTCAACCGCCAGCTTCCTGTTACCGAGCAGACGATTCTCAGAAGTTTTTTTTTACCCCGGTTTTCTTCCAGCATGCGTTCAGAAGGCATTTCATATGGGGACGGAATCTCTGAACAAAATATTTCATGTGCTTTATAAATTCATGCAGCAGTCAGCATGCTTTCCACAGACCAATCAAAAACATGCACTTATTTTATGGTTATTCAATACCCAATCACAATTAGTCATTCTTGTGATTTCACTTGTCTCACCTTATTGTATTCAGCCAAAGACACCTTCCAAACACTTGTCTCAATATAAAATGCAATTTCTAGCAGAGAACGTTTTGATCCTCAGCCGTTATCATGACCGTTACATCAAATATACATTTTACCTTGTCATGAAAGTTTCTCTTGCCCTTTGTCTGTGACTGATTCTGCGTGTAACAGTTACACAGTCTCCCACTCAATTGGCTGGATGGTTGGTTTGTGATGCAGAGGGAGGACACCAGCGCAGGTTCAATTCCCCACACTGACAGAGGTTACCATGAAGGGGATGCTCTCTCAACCTCACCCCATCACCCATGTGGTGAGTGGTCTGTCTAATGAAAGTTCTTTGGGACTCTATTCTATCAATGTTAACATTTTAATTTTTTTTAACAAAAAGTTGTATTGAAGAACAGATTTTTATTATTATATTAAACCAATAACAAAGCAACTCAAATAACTGAACAAAATTACACCCTTGTGCTTGTAGATACAAAACAAGTTAAAGTCTATAAACGGACAGAAGAAAAACAAAAATAAACAATAAATAATTCGGCTCAGCATAACACAATGATAGCTCTCATTCTTCGAGAGTATTACACATTCATATGTTCATAATCCTTCATATTTGATTCATTAGACAATATCGTCATGGCTATATAAATGCTCTTTTTAAAGTTGCAGATAAGCCTGTATCGCGGTAATCCAAAAAGGGTTGTCATATCTTATATAAATCTGCTTTTCGGTGCACCACACTGGTGAGAGAGTCCAAAGGGATATTCTCCATGACGAGCTTACAACAACCCAACAGACCTGGCGGGTTTTCAGACATCCAAAGCTACCGAATATTCTTCCTAGCACAGGAAGTATGGGGGAGATATTAAACGAGTATTTTGCATCAATATTTACTGTGGAAAAGGATATGGAAGTCGTAAAATGTAGGGAAATATTTGGTGACACCTTGCAAATTGTCCATATTACAGAGGAGAAAGTGTTGGATGGGAAGCTAGAGAAGTGATTGCTGGGACTCTTGCTGAGATATTTGTAACACGGATAGTCACAGGTGAGGTGCTGGAAGACTGGACATTGGCTAACGTGGTGCCACTGTTTAAGAAGGGCGGTTAGGACAAGCCAGGGAACTATAGACCAGTGAGCCTGATGTTGGTGGTGGGCAAGTTGTTGGAGGGAATCCTGAGGGACAGGGTGTACATGTATTTGGAAAGGCAAGGACTGATTAGGGATAATCAACATGGCTTTGTGCATGAGAACTGATGTCTCACAAACTTGATTGTGTTTTTTGAGGAACTAACACAGAGGACTGATGAGGGCAGAGGGGTAGATGTGATCTATCTGGACTTCAGTAAGGGTTGTGATAAGGTTCCCCATGGGAGACTGATTAGCAAGGTCAGATCTCATGGAATACAGAGAGAACTAGCCATTTGGATACAGAACTGGCTCAAAGGTAGAAGACAGAGGGTGGTGGTGGACGGTTGTTTTTCAGAATGGAGGCCTGTGACCAGTGGAGTGCCAGAAGGATCGGTGCTGGATTCACTACTTTTGTCATTGACATAAATGATTTAGATGTGAGCGTAAGAGGTACAGTTCGTAAGTTTGAAGATGACACCAAAATTGGAGGTGTAATGGGCAGCGAAGAGAGTCACCTCAGATTACAATGGGATCTTGGCCAAATGGTCAAATGGGCTGAGAAATGGCAGATGGAGTTTAATTAAGATAAATATGAGGTGCTGCACTTTTGGAATTTAGCAGGACTTATACACTAAATGGTAAGGTCGCAGGGAGTGTTTCTGAACAAAAAGATCTTGGAGTGCAGGTTCATATCTCCTTGAAAGTGGAGTCGCAGGTAGATAGGATAGTAAAGAAAGCGTTTGGTATGCTTTCCTTTATTGGTCAGAGTATAGAGTACAGGAGTTGGGAGGTCATGTTGCAGCTGTACAGGACATTGGTTAGGCCACTGTTGGAATATTGCGTGCAATTCTGGTCTCCTTCTTATCAGAAACTTAAAAGGGCTCAGGAAAGACTTACAAGGATGTTGCCAGGGTTGGAGGATTTGAGCTGTAGGAAGAGGCTGAACAGGCTGGAGCTGTTTTCCCTGGAGCGTCCCA
The DNA here is from genome assembly GCF_020745735.1 of Hemiscyllium ocellatum. Classification (NCBI taxonomy): domain Eukaryota; kingdom Metazoa; phylum Chordata; class Chondrichthyes; order Orectolobiformes; family Hemiscylliidae; genus Hemiscyllium; species Hemiscyllium ocellatum. Next base: position 755,440 of record NW_026867726.1, on the reverse strand, counting down.
GTCAGAGTGGTGACACTATAGAGGTTTGTAAAATTATGAGTGGAATGGATAGGGTAAATAGGTAAAGTCTTTTCCCTGGGGTCGGGAAGTCCAGAACTAGAGGGCATAGGTTTAGGGTGAGAGGAGAAAGATATAAAAGAGACCTATTGGACAACTATTTCACACAGAGGGTGGTGCGTGTATGGAATGAGCTGCCAGGTGTTGTGGGCGAGGCTGATGCAAGTGCAACATTTAAGAGGAATTTGGATTGGTAAATGAATAGGAAGGGTTTGGAGGGGTATGGGCTGGGTGCTGGCAGGTGGGACTAGATTGGTTTGGGATATGTGATCGGCATGGATGGGTTTGACCGAAGGGTCTGTTTCCATGCTTTACATCTCTATGCCTCTATGGCTCTATGAATTATAATAATCTCTGTTTTTGGTGCTCCATTCTGGTGAGAAAGTCCAAACGGATATTCTCCATGATGATCTTACAAAGACCCAACAGCCCCGGGGAGTTTTCAGGCAATCAACACAACAGAATATTATTCCTAGCACAGAAAGTAAGGATATATATTTTTTTTCCAATGTGCATCTGCGTAAGATACTCTGGGCAGGCCCAGGAAAAGAGAAACCGGGTCCATCTCCAATTCGGTCCCCGAGACACCACTCTACCACACCGAACACAGTGCTCCAATATATATGAAGCTTGCAGCAGGGCCACATGCAATAAGTAAGAGTGCCTGTAGTCATTCTGCATTTAGGACATGCTGAAGATAATCCCACTTTGAATTTTGAGAGAAAATCTGGTGTCAGATAGACCCTATGAAGAATTTTCAACTGCATGGAATGGGGCCTATTATAGATCAAAATCCTTTGAGCATTTTCACAAATATCCTCCCATGTCTCCGAAGAGATCTAAACCCCCAACTCTCTCGCACAGACGTCATGAAGCTGCACAGTCTTGTCTGACGGGACACTCTCCAACTAATGATAAAGGGTACTGACAGAGAGGGTATTCTTTACAATAAATATCCTATTCTCTCTATCAGATCTGTAAGAGTCTGTTAAAAGTAATTTTTAATCAAATCTCTAATCTGAAAAAAAAAACAGAAGAAGTCTCCACTAGCAAGTCCATACTCACGAGTTATTCGATCAAATGATATCATTGTTTCTCCCTCAAGTAACACGTGGTGGCTCAGTGGTTTGCACTGCTGACTCACTGTACCAGGGTGACGGGTTTGGTTCCAGCCCTGGGTGACTGACTGTGTGGAGTTAGTATATTGTCAACTGTGACTGCGTAGGTTTCCTTCCACAGTCACAATGATGTGCAGGTTAGATGAATTGGCCATTGCTAAATCGCTCATAGTGTTCCAGGATCTGTAAGTTGGGGAATTAATCAGGGTAAATATAGCATGGTAGGGAAATGGGTCTGGGGGAGTTACACTTCAGAGGTTGGAAGTGGACTTGTGGGGTCCAAGGACCTGTTTCCATACTGTAGGGATTCTAATAATTCTAAATCACCCAAGCAATGTACCCCTCTGCCTGCCCACAGTTTAAACCTGGAATCCATTATCCCCGGTTGGCAATGCGGTATACCAATTATGGGGTAAGAAACATGGTTTTGGCTGGATTGCCCTCGATCTGACGCATTGTCCTCCATTCTTTAACAGTATTGATCATCATTAGTTTATTACAATACTCCACAAACGTTGTCATTTTATCTAATAACAACAGACTAATAAGGGTTCACTTTGTCTGGGAGAGCTCAACGTCTAGCCATATTGATGCCGAGACCTCAGTGGCCCAGGCACTCAAATAGGATGAGAAAAAACTTTATTGATTGCTTTTAGTCGGGGAAATCAACTCCCCACAGTCTGTGGGGCAGTTACAATTTTGTTAGCTCGATAAAGAATCGCTTCTAGTGCCAAATAAAAGAGCTAAACCAGTCATTCTTTTCCTAAAAAAACATGTTAGATTAAATTACTTACAGTGTGGAAACAGGCCCTTTGGCTCAACAAGTCCACACCGACACGCCATTCACCCTGACCCATTCTCCTACATTTACCCTTTCATCCAACACTATGGGCAATTTAGCATGGCCAACTCACCTGACCTGTGCATCCTTAGAGTGTGGGAGGAAACCCACGCAGGCACGGAGGAAAATGTGCAAACTCCACGCAGTCAGTCGCCTGAGCCAGGAAGTGAACCCGGGTCATTGGCACTGTGAGGCAGCAGTGTTAACCACTGTGCCACCTAGCCACCCACATGCGTCATCTGTTTGGGAAATATCAAAGAAAGCATTCGCATTGGGTGTAGGAAATGAGGAAGGACATTCATTTTAATAACAGCTATCCGACCTAGCCAGGATATTGGAAATGCCTCCATCTTTGAAGGTCTTGTTTAATTTTGTCAAACAAATGGACATAGTTCACATTAAATAAATGATCAAAGACAGATGTAATGAATATACTGAAATAGGGAATCCACCCCCGTGACCATTTAAAAGGAAACCAGGATTTGCGCTCATTATCAGGTATTTCCCTCAGACCTCCCATAGGCATGGCCGCCAACTTGGTAAAATTAATCTTATCGTCCAGAAAGGCAACAAGTGAATTAATGCATTGCATCAGATGGACTACCGAAATTGCGGAATTTGACAAAAAAACATAAGACCCTCATCTGCATGCAATGTAATCTTACTTCTATTCCACTTCTGGGGCAGATATGATGGCATTCCTACGGATGGCCTCCGCCAGTGGCTCAATCCCCAATGTAAACAATAATGGTGAAAGGTGTCAATCTTGTTGGCTGCCTGGAGAAATGTTAATATTACTGTTTGGCACACCATTAGTGAGAACCGCAGCCAGAGGATCACGGTAAAGGACCCTCACCAACCTGATAAAAACTTTACGTAGAGCAAACCGTTCTAATGTACAGAAGAGATCGGCCACTAAACTCAATCAAATGCTTGCTCTCATCAAATGGGATTAATAATTCCTGGATAGATTGTTGGTGATACTCTAGATCATATTGATTAAACTCTTTACATGTCGGAAGATCTGCAGCCCTTTATTTAACCTGCTTGGTCCTCGTTGGCAACGAAACACAGCAAAGATTCCAGCCGTCATGCAAATGTCTCAGAGAGGATTTTGAGACCAACATTTAAAAGTGAGATTGGTGTGTAAGAAGCACAATCCTCCAGGGTCTTCCTTTCTTCAACATCAGAGAGATATGAGCCTCTCTTAAGGATGGCGGGAGGGGTTTGTGACTGCATGAGTGACAGAACATGTCAAACATCAGCCCTGACAATAGGTTTACAAATTATTTATAAAATTCACTAGGAAATCTGTCAGGAACGAATGGCTTTACTTTCTGAAGCTGCTTCACACCCTCCTGCACTGACAATGGTGCATTGAGGCACAACACTTATTCAGGGGTTACTCCTGGAAAACCCAGGTTCTTGAAAAATGACTCCATCTTAATCCATCTATCCTCATTATTGCAAGTCTGAAATGCTTCGAACAGGAGACTTTTTTTTAAAATTGATGGTAATTATCCCAGTACCTTCCCTAATTGAAGTAATGGCTTGAGAGGGGCGGTCGTTTTCCTGGCTAAATACTTGCCTGGCTTATCATCATGTTCAAACAGCCTTTGTTTTGCAAAAGTAAGTTCCTTCTTGGCTGTCTGTGTGAGCGTGGAATTCACTGTAGACTGAACCATTGTGATCTACTGCAGCTTAGACACTGATGGTCTATCACAGTATGCCCTCTCGGCTGCCCTCAGCTGTGCCTCAAACCAGCGTTCCTGCTCCCCATTCTGCTGCATCCTCAGGAATAATTATTCCCTTGGCATATGCCTTAGCAATTTCCCATAGAATAGATGGGTTACTGCTTGAATCTGAATTAATGGCTAATGAATACTCAATGAACTAACTAGCTTTCAGAATAAAGGGATACGTTCGCTGGTGTCTCGAATCTGTTATATTGCCCTTTACCTTAATCAATAAGTATGATCAGAAATGGTAATATTCCCAATTGTGCAGTATGCCACCTAATCTAAGATTGTTGCAGGGATGGGGAAGATATAAACCCTCGTGTGGCAGTTCAGTGGGATAAAAAAGAAAATAAAATCCCTACTTGTGAGGTAGATGTGCCTCCAGACATCCACCAGCTCTAGTTCTGCACACAAATCTTCCAATTACTAACATTATAACGAGGATATTGAGGGAACATTTGGACATTCTGCCCACCGTGGAGTCCATAAGACAGTTGAAATCTCCTTCTACGATAACGTGCCATGATGCAAGATAACTGCATTTGGAAAATGCATCTACCAGGATTTTTAGAGTGTGCGCCTGGGGTGGGGTGTGGGTCGCAAATACCATTTAAAATATTGGATTACTTACCATAGTTCAAGGCGTGGGGTATTATGATCCTCCCGTGAGTGTCAAATACAATCTAGTAATTTAAATGGAAGATTCTTCTTATCCAGTACTCCTAGTATTAAAAGACGCAAAAAAAAACACATTCAAACCCGCCCTGTTGTAACGTCAAATGTTCCTTGTCATCAAGCTGCATTTCCTGCAATAGAAAACATCCACCCTCTCTATTTTTAAGACTAGAAAGTAAATCTTTCCTCTTGAGTGGCCAGTGGCTCCCCTTAATGTTCCAGGTACACCATTTAAGCATATCATTATCCACAACAACTGTAGCAACATTTGAACTCGAGAGAGGAATAACTCGAATTACTGATTAATAAACAAAGTCTCATCGAGCTTAAAAACTACACAATCTAAAACTATTACAACTGACAAGCTCTCAACATTAAACATATAAAAAAACCAAAAAACTGAACAAAATCGATCGGGGAATTTAAAATATCCACAAAGTTTTCGCTTTCTCTGCACAGTCAGACGAGTTCATGGATCCATTAAATGCAATCCGGAGAACCGTTGGGTACCAGAGGGAATACTGATTCCCGAGTTCCCTTACTCTTCTCTTGATAGGTGTTAGTTTTGGAAGTAGGTGAGCACTTTTGTGATAGCGATCACAATTTCTGCTATATTTTCTTTAGTGATAGCAAGGGATAGATGTATAAAAATGGGCAAGAGTTACAGCTAGGGAAAAGCAATTGCGATGCGATTAGGCATGATTTAGGAAGCATAGAAGCGAGAAGGTTACTGAAGGGGATAGGCACATTAGAAATGTGAAGCTTATTCAAGGAAAAGCTACCGTGTGTCCTAGATAAGTATGTACCTGTCAGGCAGGGAGGAAGTTGTAGAGTGTGAAGCCGTGGTTTGTGAAGCAAATGGAATCTCTGGTCAAGAGGAAGAAGAAGGCTTATGTTAGAGATGTGAAGGCTCAGTTAGAGCACTTGAGAGTTACAAGGTAGCCAGGAAAGACCTAAAGGGAGAGCATAGAAGAGCCAGGAGGAGACATGGGAAGTTGTTGGCGGATAGGATCAGGGTAAACCCTAAGGCTTTCTGTAGGTATTTAAGAAATAAAAGAATGACGAGAGTAAGAATAGGGCCTATCAAGGATAGGAGTGGAAAGTGGTGTGTTGAGTCAGAGGAGATAGGGGAAGCACTAAATGAATATTTTTTCAACAATATTCACTCAAGAAAATAACAATCTTGTCGAGGAGAATACTGAGATATAGGCTACCAGACCAGGTGTGTTTGAGGTTCACAAGGAGGAGATATTAGAAATACTGCAGAGTGTGAAAGTGGATAAGTCCCCTGGGCCGGATGGGATTTATCCTAGGTTCCTCTGGGAAGCGAGGGAGGAGATTGCCGAGCCTTTAGCAATGATCTTTAAATCGTCATTGTCCACAGGAATAGTGCCACAAGACTGGAGAATGGGAAATGTGGTTCCCTTCTTCAAGAAGGGGAGTAGAGACAATCCTCATACTTATAGATCAGTGAGCCTTACTTCAGTTGTTGGTAAAGTGTTGGGAAAGGTTGTAAGGAATAGGATTTATAATAATCTAGAAAAGAATAAATTGATTAGGGATAGTCAGCACGGTTTTGTGAAGGGGAGGTCGTGCCTCACAAACTTTATTGCGTTCTTTGAGAAGGTGACCAAACAGGTAGATTAGAATAAACCGGATTATGTGGTGTATATGGATTTCAGCACGACGTTCGATAAGGTTCCCCATAGTAGGCTATTGTACAAATTTGGAGTAATGGGATTGTGGGAGATATAGCAGTTTGGATCCGTAATTAGCTTGCTGAAAGAAGTCAGTGGGTCATGGTTGATGGGAAATGTTCATCCTGGAGTCCAGTTAGTAGTGGTTTACCACAAGGGTCGGTGTTGGGTCCACTGCTGTTCATCATTTTTATAAACGACCTGGATGAGGGCGTAGAACTTGGGTTAGTAAATTTGCAAACACTAAGGTCGGAGGAGTTGTGGATAGTGAGAAAAAATGTTGGAGGTTACAGAGAGACATAGATAAGCTGCAGAGCTGGGCTGTGAGGTGGCAAATGGAGTTTAATGCGGACAAGTGTGTGGTGATTCACCTTGATCGGAGTAACAGGAATGCAAAGTACTGGGCGAATGGTAAGATTTTTGGTAGTGTCGATGAGCAGAGAGATTCTGGTGTCCAGGTACACAGATCCTTGAAAGTTGCCAACGAGGTTGACAGGGTTGTTAAGAAGGCATACAGTATTTTAGCTTTTATTAATAGAGGGATCAAGTTCCGGAACCATGAAGTTATGCTACAGCTGTACAAAAATCTAGGCGGCCGCAAAGGAGTATTGGATACATTTCTGGTCACCACATTATAAGAAGGATGTGGAAGCTTTGGAAAGGGTGCAGAGGAGATTTACAAGGATATTGCCAGGTTTGGAAGGAAGGTCTTACGAGAAAAGGCTGAGGGACTTGAGGCTGTTTTCGTTAGAGAGCAGAAGGTTGAGAGGTGACTTAATAACGACATATAAGATAAACAGAGGTTGAGATAGGGTAAGCCTTTGTCCAAGAATGATGACGGTGATCATGAGGGGGCATAACTTTAAATTGAGGGGTGATAGATATAGGACAGATGTCAGAGGTAGTGTTTTTACTCAGAGAGGAGTAAGGGTATGGAATGTTTTGCCTGCAAAGATAGTAGATTCGCTATCTTTAAGTGCATTTAAATCGTCATTGGACAGGCATATGGACGTACATGGAATGGTGTAGGTTAGATGGGCTCAGATTGGTATGACAGGTCGGCGCAACATCGAGGGCCGAAGGGCCTGTGCTGCGCTGTAATGTTCTATGTTCTATATCATCAAATGATTTGTTTTCAGAATCACCGCCACTGAAAATCCCAAAAGGACATAATCCTGGAGCCCGTGAATTAAAGCCATTGGATCTTTCCCCTGGGTTCTGGAAGCTTCCATTAGTCTTTGTTTATCCCCATACCTATGTAACCACACGAGGACAGGGTGAGAACGCTGGTCTGAGCCTGACCTGTGCACCGTAACCCCATGAACTGTCTCAGTCTTCATCCGTGTCTCTTCAGTTTCGAAGTGAAGGAATCACTGCAGCCAGTTCTCGAAAAATACTGACTGGCTGACCACCTGCTGTCTGGGCCAGCAGACCGACGATGTGAACATTCTTCATCCTGCCCCTGTTCTCAATGTCGTCATCATGTTCAGTAAAGATACGGACCTGTTTTTCAACGATGAGGATCCTCTCTTGTGAGGAATTGATCACAGACTCTCTCATGCAGTTTGGCGCTTGACATCGTCCATTTTGTTTCCAAAGCTGTCAAGTTGCTTCTCAAGTTTTTGGAGCGCATCTGAGAGTGGTCGTGGTTCTAGCCGCGGCTGAACTTTTCTTTAATCATGCCTTCGATCATTTTACGTAACTTGATGAACTCAGTGACCAAGACCTGGTGAGTAACTGGGTCCAGGGAACGAGCAGAGTGGGTTGCAGATATCGCCTCAGGTATGCTCGATGCTTCTGACGGGTGCACCGTGTGTTACGACTTACTCATCCTTTTCCAAATTCTGTCATTTCCACTTGATAAAACGGGATTAGTAAAGATTCTATCACCCTTTTAGGGTTGAATTTTAAGTAAATTGCTGGAATAGAGTAGGTTCGGGAACCACTTTGTCCGTGCTGTGATGCAGAGCCCAACAAAGAAGACCTTCTGGATTGCCGCCATCTTGGATTTCCCTTTAACATTTTATCGATATTGTCATTTCGGTTTGCATTATATTCCTGGATGTTCTGGAGCAGTGTGATTTTGCACCACTGTCTACATTTTCCCCTACACTGACGAATTGCTGCCCATTCCTCGATAATCATTGACTCTGTTGTTGCTTATGAACCTTCTGTCTGTGCCTCAAAAATATTCAATATCTCTGCCTCCAATGCTCTGCTGGGAAGTGAGTTCCAAATACGCTCACCATAGAGAAAACAAAAATCAACCTCAAGTGAGTGTGAGATTATTTTTGTCTCCTTACCTGAGAAAGGATATAATTAATTTGGAAGCAGTTCGGAGATGCTTCACTTCATGTATTCCAGGGAAGAGGGTCTTATATTATGAAGGCTTTAACAGGTTACTCTTGGAATGAAAGGTGATGTTATTGAAAAATACAAAGCCGAGAGGAGAGTGGATCAGATAGATACCCACTGGATGTTTGTATAATCCAAACTTCTTGTCATTTTTATAGAATCTCTACACTGTGGAAGCAGGACATTCCATCTATCATGTCCACATTGACCCTCGGAACTGTATTCCCCCTGGACTGCCCCCCCCCATACTCTATCCCCCCTGCATTTCCCATCACTAACCTACCTAACGTACACATCCCTGGGCACTATGGGCAATTTAGCATGGCTAATCCACTCTAAGCTGCATATCTTTGGACTTTGGGAGGAAACCCACACAGACATGGGGAGAATGCTCAAAATCCACATGGAGGGTTGTCCGAGGTTGGAATTGAACCTAACTCCATAGCGATGGGAGGTAACAGTGCTAACCACAGATCCACCATGTGGTGCATCCGTTAGTTATATTAGTTACGTGTGGCTGACTAAAGAAATCTCCCTGACTTGTTCCTATCACTGAACCTCACCCAGTCTGAGAACTTTATCATCAGCCAAATCACCAACCTGGTGACATTTAAAATGTGTTGTGAGCAGTGGAGGAGTGGGACGAGAAAAGGAAACAGTGACACCCTCCATCCTCATTCAGAGCATGAATTAGGAGAAATTCATAAAGTGATATTTCATTCCAGTGGGAATTCTCTTTCCCAGAAGTTTGGGATGGCCAGATATTTATATTATACCGAGGCTGGCTTTGTCTGATTTTCTACAGACAGGTGACTCAGGGATAATGGTGCATGGAGAGCAAAGCGCAACTGGGACCACAATGAGATGTGCCACGACCTTACTTACTGGTGGAGTAGTGCCAAAGGGCTGAATGGCCCCCTCGTGTCTCTCATCCCTGTGTTCTGATGTTCCATTCAGCCCTTCGGAACTGCTACACAGGGGCAGATCGAGGCCACTCCCATGGTTAGGTGCAGTTGTGGAAATGTACTTGGAAAATGTAGGCTGGGCCAGAAAGTGCCCCCACCACCACCCAATCCCTGTTTTCAGGCTTCCCCTCTGTGTAACGTCTGCTCCAAATGTGGGACACATTGCAGCCCCAGATATGCTGGGAATACACCCCCCCATACCCCACCCAGGGTTAAAACAACAAATCCTCTGCTCTCCCTGAATGCAACATTTTACAACACGATTTCCAGGAAAATAATCCATTACTTTCCAAAAGCACAGCATGTGAAATTAATAAATAGGAACAGGAGTAGGTCAATCGGCCTCTCAAGCTAGCCCTGTAATTTAATAAAAACATGGCTGATCTAATCCAGGGCTCAGCTCCACTTTCTTGCCGACGCCTTGTATCCCTCCATACCTCTCTGGGTCAGGGAATTCCAGCCATTCGCTACCTTCGGAGAGAAGACATCGGTTTGCATTTCAGGTTGAAATCAATACTCCTGATTCGGTATCTATATCCTCGAGTGCGACAGTCTGCCCAGGAATGGAGACAGCTTCTCAACATCTACCTTCTCAAGCCCCTTCTGTGTCTTGTATGTTTCAGCAGTATCACTTCTCATTCATTTAAACCCCAATGGATGATTGCCTCACCATTTTAGAGATTCTCAATAACGAAATCCTTTCATCCCAGGAAGCTGCCTAATGTACCAAACTAGTTACTTGCTGTATCAACATGTTGAATTTTTGTTTCATACACAGGAATACTCCAATCTCTTTGTACTGCTCCTTCTCTGGAAGTCCTCTCCATTAAATAACAACCTGCCTTTTGATTCTCAGTGTCATCCACAAACTCGGATGTATATTGCACTCAGCTCCCTCCTTCAGGCTGTCAGTATAGAGTGTAAATAACTGATGCCATTGGACTGATATTTGTGGTCCTCCAGCAGATTCCTTTATCATAAAGATCCATTAATCCTGAATCTTCGATTTCTGTGTTAACCAGTTATCAACCCATGTTAATACAAGATCCGACGTCCTAGGACTTCCGTTTTGTGTAAGAAAATTTATTTTGTAATACCTTGTGTAAAAGCTCTGGAAAGCCTCGTGTCTACCAGATCCCCTTTATCAAGTCCGCTTGTTACATTTTCAGGCATCTCCAGAAATACTTTACATGAATTTACAGGGCAAAATATAATTTCCCGTTCACAAACCCACACTGACTCTGTGTGAAGCTTTTCTAAATGTCCATGCTGGGCAAGTTTTCCAAACTATACGAGTCCCATCTGCTTTCATTTGGCCCATATGCCTCCAAGTTTTTCCCAGTCATATGTTTGTCCAAATGAGTTTTAAGTGTTGCAGCTGTATACACATCTACCATTCTTCCTCTGGCAACCCATTCCATACACACACCACACTTTGTGTAGAAACGTTGTCCCTTCGTCCCTTTTAAATCTTCCCTCTTACACCTTAAACCCATTCCCTCTATGCCTGAACTCCCCCAGCCCGTGGAAAAGATCTTGGCTATTCACCCTATCCATTCCTCTCATGATTTTATAAATTTCTACAATGTCAGCCTGCAACCTTCTACACTCTATCTGATACTAACTTCAAGAACAAGCATTTAAAGATAAGCACTTCAAATTTGGAACTATCTTCAACATGACAGATAACTAATACTCAGCCCAAACTTCATACTGTTATTTGTTTTTCTCCATGTTACAATACTGAGGCGGCATGAAACGCTTACTAGTGCCAGTAAGAAGTCAAGCATCTGAATTTCTTTGTCTGAAGGGTGTGATGAACACTATAGTGAAAATGTATCTGCGGCCAGACCTATATAATACCTCATAGTCAACATTCTCCCTCCTGGCCTCCCTATGACTGGGTGTGGTTGTGTCTTCTTTATCTTGCAATCAATAGAGAGAACACCTTTCCCCCATTCACAACTTAATTTAAACCCGTTTTACAAAATCTTCTCATTCACACTGCTAAAAGCTCGTTTATCTTTTGTTACACTCTCTTTTCCCTGCAACCCATCCCCCTCTTCTGCAAGGGATTAAAAGACCATTTTGCAATTGTATTCAGTTTTGAAGAAGTGTCACACTGGACTGGAAGCGCTAACTCTGTTTCTATGTCTCTGCAGATGCTGACAGACCTACTGAGTTTCTCCAGAAATGAATAAGCACAGAACAAATTTTCAATTAAACAAATGACTATGGATACTGGAAATACGAGTATAAAAATGTGGAGATACTGGGAGCTTTATAGAAGGTTCACTGGACCTGAAAGTTTAACTCAGCATTCACTCCAGAAAATGCTGCAACATCTTTAGAAATTTCTTCAGCAATTTCTGTTTTTGAACAATTTCCAATGATGTATGTCAAAGATGCCCAAACATCTTGTCCACCATGGAGCGCCGTACACTGGGAACTGAACGCATGGTGCAGAAGTTCGTTGATTCTGAAATTGCATAAGTTTGGCATCACTGACACTACAGAGCTCTGCATCATGGTCATGGAGAAAAACAGAGGGAAACACATTCACTTCGAACACAGAACATGGCACTTTGGAAAGGAGAAGATTCGGATTAGTGCCTTAAATGGATTGAGTTTATGCAACAATTTGGAGGCGTGGCACCAAGGAAAGACTTCCAGCAGAATGAGAATATGAAAATGGAAGTATTTCCACATCAGAAACCAAAGTAGGTCACTGCATACAGGGCTGATGGGTGAATTGGTCTCCGTGTGAAATGGGAAACAGTCAGTAGAATTGAATTGTAAATATTGAGGCTTAAACTGGGTTATCATCTGATGCTGTAGATCACAGCAGCAGGAGAAGCAGAATTGTTTTCAATGACAATCTGTAACTTTTTCCTCAGGATAATCCATCAGTCCACCATCACCATCCATGGTTCAGTGATGAGTGTGAACATGCCAGGGTCGGAATCACATGGACCTATTCCTGATGACATCCCATTAATGCGAACAGACTTGACTGGTTACACTATGAACAGCAGGACTAACATCTGATGCAGAGGGAGAAATGATCCCAAGATCAACAAATCAGATTTAACCTCTGTCGGCCTGTCAAATCCATGCATAAAAGTCGATGGACCATTAAATAACTTACTGGAATGGAGGACTCCACAAATATCCGCATCCTAAATAATGGAACAGCCCTGTACGTCAGTGTAAAAGATGCAGCATCTGCATCATCCTCAGCCAGAAGCGTTGAGTCGATTATCCACCTCACCCTCGCCATGATGCCCACAGAATCACAGAGGCCAGTCACAAACCAATTCGATTCACTTCACGTGAGATGAAAAAACAGCTGAACACAATAGATACGACATAGTCAATGGGCCCTGACCCTATCCCTACAATAGGACTGAAGACTTGTGCTGCACAACAAGTCCTGTCCCTGGAGAAGCTCTGTCATTCCAGCTCCAACTCTGACATCTCCCTGGCAATGTGGAAAATTCCTCAACTATGTCCAATCCGCTAAGAGGAGGATAACTGCAATCTGACCATTTACTATTCCTTCAGTCCCATCACGACAGTTAATTTGGTGGGAGTTCTTTTTGACAGAGTTGTCAAGCAGCACAGAAATAATCTGCTCAGTGTGGTTTCCGACAGGTCCCCATGTGGAGATGGTGCTGTTGTGGAAATGTCACTGGATTACTAATCCAGACCAGGCTAATGCTCTGGCAGCTGGTGGAAATTAAAAACAATTAATAAAATGTCAAGATCTAAAATGTGGTGTCAGTAATAGTGATTTTGTGTGCAATATCAATTGTAAATATCGATCTCCTTCCCCAATGTACTTTCAGGAAGTGAATCTCCCATGCTTTCCTGGTCTGGCCTAAAAGTGACTCCAGACACACAGACGTGTGATACACTCTTCAATGGTCTCTCAATCGGCCAAGCAAGACACTTAATTATATCAAACTGCTCTAAGGTCTTAAAGGATGAACCTATAACGAACACCAGGCCCCAGCCTCGTTATTAGAAAAGGGAATGGGAAACACAATCCCATCTAGCCTGCAGAGATCTCCTTCCTAACAGCTGAGAGCTTGTGACAATATTTGCAGAGCTTTCCCACAGACTGCACAGAAACATTGTGACAGGAGTAGGTCATGCAACACATTGAGCTTTCCCTGTGCTCGTTAATGGCCGAACATCTCCTCAGTGCCGTTTTCCCCATAAAATATTCATATCCCTTAGTATGTTTAAACATTGTGAAATATAAAAATAGAACTTCTGTAGTGCCTTCGGCCCATCAGTTTTACTCCTCCATTCAATATACAGGCAGTTCTCCGATAACGCGTGTTGATTAAATACAATTTGGCTGCAATGTGATTCGTGTATCTTTTTCTGTAAAGTGAATTCGCATTCACTGTGACGCGATTCCTTGCCGGGAAGCAGATGAACAGCAAAACTCTGCCTCAGCATCTTCTCTCAGCAAAATGTACAAACAATGTGTTCAACTAAAACAGGAATGCAATGTGCTCATGAAGACTTGAAACTGAGCCTGAAACTGGAAATTGTAGACCACATTTCGAAAGAACTTTATTCCAAACTGTGGAGAGAATCTTGAGGACACCTGGAATTCCCCATCGGCATCACGTGGTCAGTCAAACCCCACGTGCTTTCTGGTGAAAGGTCCAGTGCTCAGTGAGTGACCGTAATGAGAAAGTGTTACATTTCAGCACTGTTCCATTACAGCATGTGATTTAAAGATTTATTTAGACTGTGCTAGTGTGTGCGTTAGACCAAATTTCATTTTTGTTTTTTACTTAAAGTTTTCGGGCTTCGCCTCTTACCCTCTTTTTACCATAGACCCATTTTTAATATTGCACGATTTTCGACAACACGGTGTTGCACAGAAACACAGCTACCACGTTATTGGAGAACAACCTGGACTGATAGCTGATCTTCTATCTTCACACTGTACTCCTGCTCTGTCCCTATCCCTTTAGTTTCCAGAAATCCTTATTTATATTCAGCGCCATGACTTCCACAGCCTGATCTGGGAGAGAGTACCCCTGGTTCGCCAGTCTCAGAGTGCAGACATTTATTCTCATCTCAATGCAAAGTGGCCTGTCTGTACCTGATACTGTGGCCCCTTGCTTTAGACATCCGAGCCAGGAGAATTACCATCCCTGCTTCCAATCTGTCTCGCCCAATCAGAGTGTTATATACTTCACTGAGATCTCCACTCATTTTCCTAAACCGCATGGAACACAAGTCCAGTCCCCGTGAACTCAGATCCCACAACAAGTCTGTCATCCCAGAGATCAGTCTGGTCATCCTTTACTGCTCTCCCTCAATGTCAGGTTTGTCCTCTATTAGGAACAGAAACCAAAACTACACACAATGCTGCAGAATGTTCGAGATGGTGTCTCACTAAGGCTCTGTACAGCTGCAGTAAGATACTCTTACTCCTGTACTCAAATCCCACAACAATATTGTTTTCAGTGACTGGTGTACAGTGAGATACAGATTCCTTTCAATGTTACAGCTCCCCACTTGCAGGGTCTATATACACTGGCTAGCGTGCCAATGCCATTCCCAGTATTGACTCCTGGATTCAGAACTCACTGCCTTACATGGACTCAGAGGGCTGCACAGAAATAAACAAAAATGCAGCTTAAGGTGCTTTATACAGCAACATTTTTCAACCACTCCCTTTACAACTGATAGGCTGCCATTCTATTGTTGCCATCAAAGTACACAACATCATATCTCTCCCATTGCTCTCCATCTGTCAGGTATTTGTTCAGTCATTTCACTTGTCGCAGTCACCTTGGAACTTTTTTACATCCTTCTCACCCACTCACAAGCTGACATTGTTTCGTGCTGTCAGCAAACTTGGGAATATTGCATTTGAGACACTCAACCAAATATATGATGAGTATTGGCAATAGCTGGCGCCCAAGCCACGATCCTTGCTATATCCTCCTAGCCTACCATTTAAATAAAACCATTGTTTTATTCCTACTCACTGTTTCCTGCCCTTCGAAAACTACCATGTATTCGCCCCATTCCCACAGGATTCGAATTTGAACAATCGACTTGGGGCTTTATCAAAACTCTTTCTGAAATTCCACTCGTACTGCATTGATAGCTTCTACATAATTTTGCTAAAAGCCACTTTCTCAAATATGATTCCCATTTCATAAATCTCTCTTGACTTTGTCAATACCCATTATTTTCAGTCCGATACTTTCTCCAAACTGTTTAGTTGATAATTTCATTCTATTCCCTTTTTGACTAAAGTTCCCTCGTATTGCTAGGAAGTTTTATTTCTTGTTTTGTTTTCCTCTGTGAAGGCATAACTGAAGCATTTGATCCATTGTTCTGCTATTTCCCGGTCCTCAATTATCTGGTATCAAACTGTAGGAAAGCTGCACATTTTTTTCTCTTAATTTTGCCATTGACATATTTTCAGAAAATATTACAATTTTTGTCTGATAAACTTTGTTAAGATATTCTTCAGAAACCTATCAATTCCTATTTTAAGGTACTCTGTGATTGGCCTTCCACAGCCTTTCTTGTAGGACCTCATCCCAGCGGCACATTAATCTAGGGAGACTTAATTCAGGTACATAGAGTATTAGGGATACTACATTAGACTGAGGAATGGACTCTGTAACTCCAAATAATGATGATCTTGTTCATGTTGATCGTGTTTGTTTGAATGTCCTGCGTATTGTAACCTGCACGCCTTGCTCTGTCCAAGTTTATTTTTCACCCTACGATCTGTGTGTCCATGCTTACTGTCATCTATCTGTACTGCTCGCAAATAAAGCTTTCACTGGACTTAGGCACATGTGACAATAAATCTAATATATTAATTATTTCTCACCCTAACAGTGTCTCTTTTAGAAATATGCGATCTTTGCTAACCCTCAAGTTTCAACATAATCATCCCTATTTGTCTCCTACCATGACAGATTAAATACCCAGTTCCATCACCATCTCCTCATGGTGTCATCATCTCATGGATTAGACTGCTGATACTTGTTGGAGCTGTGTCTGTGTTAATGAGATCGTGCCTTACAAAGGAGATCATACCTCTTCACAGTGCCCCAAATACTCTCTCCTCAAGGCCCTACAAATACAGGAAGACGGCTTTACTTATGCACTTGAATCATATTACAATGAAGGACGGCATACTGTACAAGGTGTTCAATACTTAACGCCCTTGGAGGTGCGATTTTTGGTGACTCATGATCAAGGACATTCAGGTCCTTTTTAAAAACAACACTTCTCAACCTTGTACCATTTAATCAACACAAAATGAAATGCATGCTGTTTATTTCTTACATCCAAATAATTTCTATGCCTTGCAAACTGTTGTGGTTCAAACACTGAAACTTGTGATATCCCATGAGTAACTGCCTTCAGTCCATAAAAGTGCAAGAAACTCTGTATTGTTTCCATTGACCAATTCTCAATCCATGTGGTATATCCAAATCACCCCGTCTGCAACTTATCAATATACTCTAACTGCCTTTGTTCACTTGTTAGCAACAATGTAAAAATTATTCTGCAAATTCAAATACACCACTCCCACTGGTTCTCTTTTGTGGATGCATCAACTAACACAAACTCCACAGGTTTCTCAAAGGTAATTTCCATTTTCTAAATCTAAGCTGACTCTGCCAAGTCACACCATGATTTCCCAAATATCTAATTATAAAATTTCTCATAAAACGTTCTAATATTTTCCTCAGTCCTGACATCAAGGTACCTACTTTTTTTTTCGTTTCCCTTCCATTCCGGTTTTAAATATTTAGGATTAGAATAACTGCTTTCCAGTCTGCAGGAACGAGAATTTCCAGAGTCTAAAGAATTTTGAAGGGTAATCAATACTTATTTCTTGTCATGACAATGTTTAAAAGACATTTGGATCAGTACATAGGAAAGGTTTGGACAGATATTGGCCAAGCGCGGGCAGGTGGTACTAAGTTAGTTTGGAATTGGAATAGTCAGCATGGACTGATTGGACCAAAGGGTCTGTTTCTGTTCTGTATGACTCTACATCACTTTCACTAGCTGTATTGCCACTTCCCTGAAAACTTTGGGATGGAGCTCATTTGGTGCAGTAACTTGCCAAACTTCAATTCAATTAGTTTTTGAGTAAGTCCACTTTATTAATTCTAATCATGCACATGTTCTTATTTTCACCAGTCAGTCTGTCCCATAATATTTCTAGTTGATTTTTGGTACCTTCCATTGTGGACACAGGGCGAAGTTATTACCCTCAGCAGGAGGCAGAGATGTATTCCGTCACTGTGTGAATACATCGGAGCACTGCAACTGGGAGATGATGAACGTGACACCCACTTCCCCTCAGAAAATTCAAGAATCAAGACAATTCAATGAAACTGTCACTTCCTGGTCAATGACAGCATAGTCCTCATCCTTGTATGAGTTTACAGGTTATGCTGAAACTCATTTTAGAATCAAACTGACTTCACACTTTACACCTGGCATAGGTCCAGGTCGAGGTGAGAAAAGGTTTGTGATCAAAATATGTGTAACGAGAAGAGTTGTCAGAAGAGAATTGTAACTGGAAAGGTGTGGATGATGGGTTATTAAGAAATAGTGTTGAGGCAGAAGTGAAGACTGTGGAAATTGTGAAGTTGGGAGTGGACAAGTTTTGTTGTAGACGGAATATTGAGATATAAATCAGTTCATGATAAAATGGGGTAATCGTGGTTATGATCACTTTCGTTTCTCCTCAGATGCTTGTAAGCGAGGGATATGAAATTCATGGCATAGAAATGGAGATTGTGATTGAAAGCGAAGACAATAGTTTGGATCTTTGCCAAATATGCACTACAGAGAAAACGAGGACATTCACAACGGGTTAGAGAATTAGTAAATGGGCAGAGATAGACTCACCAGGAACACCAACAATAGCGAGAATGGGGTAGTAACCTGCCTGAATAATCATCAGTACACAGCATCAATCGAGATGTTGTTATTACATTGAAGTCTCCTCCACCACAACAACTTACTATATAAAACTGCTTCTGGGCACAACTGCCCTGAACATACACAAGAAATACGGATTCCCCTGGATTTTACTCTCACAGCTATTACCAGTTAATTGTTTATCGTTTACACAATGCAATTCTATAATCTGTTTATAAAGATAGAAACATCTTATTGCACAATTTGTATGCCTTTTCTTTTTGAGATTTTTTTGTAGCCTTAGCGCAAAAATAAGTGTTCTGTTTAAAATTGACCATTTTATTGGGATTCAAGGGTCAGACACAGTATGTATTGTTCATGGGTTAAGAAACAGAAAGGAATAGAAGACAGTGGCTGTGGAGACTGATGAGGAGTAAAGTGACATCCCCACCAGTCCCCAGTGTCTTCTTGATGGACAGAATAAAAAAAAATGCAGTGAAAGGAACAGAATATATTCAAAAGAAGGAATGGCAAGTGACAATGTAAACAAAACAGAATCATTTGAAATGCAATGGCTAAACTATGATTGGTGTGAGTGTGTGTGTGTGTGTGTGTGTGTGTGTCTGCGCGCGCAGATAGATACGATTGTTCATATGTGTGCAATATATTCAGAATGAACAAGAGAGACATACTTAACAAACATGATGCATGTGATGTACAAAATTTATAAAATATTCATATGTTATTTAATCTTCAGCTGAGATGTTATGTTCCCCTTCTCTCAATGTACCGTCTGGCTCCAGCCCCTTTCTGGCATTCCCTGATCTAATCTTTCATTCTTATTGGGATGGATGTTATAAATTCCTGCTTCTGGTATTCCAACTTGTTTCAGTTAATCCATTTTCTACCAGGAAACATCTACTGGGTTTTGTCAACAGGTGGTGCTTGTCATATTGATGGAGATAAAGGTTCTGGCACCAAATCCAGGATTTCAACTTATTAAGTGGTTAGCACTGCTGCCTCATAGCGCCTGAGACCCGGGTTCAATTCCCGACTCAGGCGACTGACTGTGTGGAGTTTGCACGTTCTCCCCGTGTCTGCGTGGGTTTCCTCCCACAGTCCAAAAGATGTGCGGGTCAGGTGAATTGGCCATGCTAAATTAGTGTTAGGTAGGGGGTAGATGTAGGGGTATGGGTGGGTTGCGCTTCGGCGGGTCGGTGTGGACTTGTTGGGCCGAAGGGCCTGTTTCCACACTGTACAAAGGAACAAAGCACACAGGAATTGTCAAACCAAATACGCAAGCACATCTAATTCTATCAATCATGTAGACTTCTCTATTTTTACATCTCTACGACTATATTCTCCCTCTCTGTCTCTATCTTTCCATCTAGTTAATAAATCCTCCAATCGTTCTTCGTGTCCCATGTCTCAAGCCTCCCTCCTTCAGTACATCTATTGCTCACTTTTGGATCAGATGGCTTATATTTGAGTAATGTAACTAAAAAGACAGGAGGGAGGCGTTGGCTAGAGTTAGTTGGAAGGGAAGCTGAGCACGGCAACATGGTGAAGCAGCAATGACAGGAGTTTCTGGAGATAATTCAGCAGCACATCAGAAATTCCTCCCAAGTAAGAAGAAAGATATTTAGCGGAAGACAAGGCTGCCGTGCATGACAACGAACTCAGGGACAGAATAAAAGTAAAAGAAAATGCGCGCAATGTGGTGAAGATTATTGGGAATCTAGAAGATTAGGAAGCCTATAAATTCCAGCATGGATATCTAATAACAGCAAATGGGAGGAGAGGGTGAAATATGATATTACGCTTGTTAATCATGTAAAAGAACATCGAACCAGATTTTTAGATATATAAGACATATAACAAGGAAGACAGGGCAGAAAGGTGGCAAATGGAGTTCAATGTAGCTAAGTGTGAAGTCTTTCACTTTGGTAGGAGTAACAAGAAGGTGGATTACTGGGCTAATGGTAGGCTACTTGGTAGTGTGGATGAGCAGAGGGATCTTGGTGTTCATGTACACAGATCTCTGAAAGTTGCCACCCAGGCAAATAGTGCTGTGAAGAAGGCATATGGTATACTGGGCTTTATTTATAGAGGAATTGAGTTCCGGAGTCCTGAGGTCATGTTGCAATTGTATAAGACTCTGGTGCGGCCTCATCTGGAGTATTGTGTGCAATTTTGTTCGCCATACTATAGGAAGGAAGTGGAGGCATTGGAACGAGTGCAGAGGAGGTATACCAGGATGTTGCCTGGCATGGTAGGAAGATCGTATGAGGAAAGGCTGAGGCACTTGGGGCTGTTCTCATTGGAGAAACGAAGGTTTAGGGGAGATTTGATAGAGGTGTACAAGATGATTAGGGGTTTAGATAGGGTTGACAGTGAGAACCTTTTTCCGCTAATGGAGTCAGCTGTTACTAGGGGACACAGCTTTAAATTAAGGGGTGGTAGGTATAGGACAAATGTTAGGGGTAGATTCTTTACTCAGCGGGTTGTGAGTTCATGGAATTCCCTGCCAGTAGCAGTGGTGGACTCTCCCTCTTTATCGTCATTTAAGCGGGCATTCGATAAGCATATGGTGGTTATTGGGCTAGTGTAGGTTAGGTAGGCTTTGGTCGGCGCAACATCGAGGGCCGAAGGGCCTGTACTGTGCTGTATTTTTCTATATTCTATGTTCTATGTAAAGAACAAACAAAGGAATGTTGGAAAATGAAGCTTGAATAGATATGGGAAGCAACGTAATGGCAGAGGTATTGAATACATTGCAACAGTCTTCATGGTGGAAGACACCAGCAAAATGTCAGAACTTCAAGGCAGTCAGCGGGTAGAGGTGAGTAGAGTGACCACCAGTAAGGAGAACCAGTTGGAGAATACCCCGTACTTCTAAAGGAATGCCAAAGGTGATTATGGAGGCACGTCTGGAGATTTTTCAGGTAATTTCGGAGTGAGGGAGGATTGGTAAATGGAACCACCCTGTTTTTTTTTGTAGATATTTTTATTGAAATTTAACATTTTTGCAAATTTACAAAAATAAACAAAACTCTCAAATACAAACATTGATGTACAATTAAATCATATATACAATAGTCATAATTTAACAAAGAAAAGAGAAAGAAAGAAAACAAAAAAAAGAAAAAAAAGAAACGAAAAAAAACCTCAACTTTCTACTAATCTAACCTATAACTAACCAGAGTGTATACCTAAGTCTCTTACATGCTCGGAATGTATAAACATCAAATATAATAAAACCCGTATTCGCGCAGGATTCCTCTCCCAAGGGGCCCCGGAGCAGCCCGGTCTGAAATCTTCACTAAATAAAAGCCCTTGTTAGGATAGCCGAAATATCTGCATTTATATAATTCAAAAAGGGCTGCCATATTTTATAAAATAATTCAGTCTTTCGGTGCACCATATTTGTGAGGAAGTCAAGGGGGATATATTCCATAATTAATCTGTGCCAATTTGAAAGTCCAGGGGGGCCCTCAGCCACCCAGTTCACCAAAATATTTTTCCTTGCACAGAAAGAGAGAATAGAAAATAGTCTCTTCCCATGCATATCCAGAGATGAGAGGTTCGAAAAGCCCAAAAGGAGAGATACAGGGTCCACCCTAATTTCCGTTCCTAAAATTTCTGTCAGGGTATTTGCCACTTTAGTCCAGTATCTGTGGATTTTCTGAAAAGTCCACAGACAATGTACAAGAGTACCCACCTCTATTTTGCATTTGGGACACATTGGAGATGCTCCTGCCTTAAATTTTGCCAGTCGAGCCGGAGCTATATGGGCTCTATGAAGTATCTTTAGTTGGATAGCCTGAGTTCTGTTACAGATAGCAATTCTTCTAGCATTTTCCCAAATATTATTCCACATATCCTCAGAGATTTCTAGCCCCAAGTCCTGCTCCCATGTTTTAAGCAGGTCATCCATGTCTCCTGAGACTCCATCATGTAGCAAATGGTATATAGTACTAACGGAGGATGCCCCCGCTGGTCGTAAGACATTACGTTCTCTGTCTGATTTATAAAGACTATCTATTAATGTAGTCTTCCTCTGTATATAATCTCGAACTTGGAAGTATCGAAAGAGATCCCCATTAGGTATTCCGAATTTCAGACGCAGCTGCTCAAAGGACATCAGGATCCCATCTT
Source organism: Hemiscyllium ocellatum (assembly GCF_020745735.1). Lineage (NCBI taxonomy): Eukaryota > Metazoa > Chordata > Chondrichthyes > Orectolobiformes > Hemiscylliidae > Hemiscyllium > Hemiscyllium ocellatum. Next base: position 732,892 of record NW_026867726.1, on the reverse strand, counting down.
TAAATAGGTCCCCTAAGCATGAGATGCCCCTGGATCTCCACAGTTTAAAGGTGGCATCTGTAATCCCCGGTTGGAATCCCCATGCGCCTACTATTGGTGCATGGGGGGATGTTTTATGTGAGTTACCCTCATTTTGCCGCATTATATTCCAGGCCTTAATTGTGTTTAATATTATGGGATTTTTACAGTGGTCTGTAATGATTTTCCTCTTATCTGAAAATAAAAGGTTAATAAGTGGGTATTTTACTTGGGAGGCTTCGATATCCAGCCAAATTGATTGTGGATCAGATGAAACCCAATCAGCTATGTAACTTAGTAGGGAGCTTAACTGATATTTCCTAAAGTCTGGGAAGTCCAGTCCTCCCCTTGCCTGTGGAAGCTGTAGCTTCTTCAGCTTAATAAGGGGCCGTCTATGGTTCCAAATAAAGGAGCCCAACCAGCCATATAATTTACGTAGGGCTAGCCTTGGCAGCATCAGCGGGAGCATTCTCATAGGATATAAGAGACGGGGCAGAACATTCATTTTAATTAATGCTATTCTCCCTAGCCAGGAAATCGGAAGGTCTCTCCATCGCTGGAGGTCCTGCCTTATCCTTTCCATTAATTGTACAAAATTAGCCCTATACAGCTGATCAAATACTGGCGTGATAAAAATACCTAAATATAAGAAGCCCTCCAGGGACCAACGGAAGGGAAAAGGGGATCCGTCCATTAAGTGGGGTATCATAGCCAGACCACCCATTGGCATGGCTTCCGATTTTGAAAAATTAATTTTATAGCCTGAGAATGCACTAAATGTATTAATAACTTGAATTAGACGAGGCACTGACATTAAAGGATTACTGAGGAATAAGAGAATGTCATCTGCATAGAGGGTAATTTTGTGTTTACCTGTACCAATCCTCGGGGCCATTATATTAGGATCAGTCCGGATGGCTTCTGCTAATGGTTCGATTATCAGTGTAAACAACAATGGTGAGAGAGGACATCCTTGACGGCAGCTCCTACCCACACTGAAGCCATCCGATCTTAACCCATTAGTAATAACAGCTGCTTTGGGGTCATTATACAATGTTGAAACCCATTTGGTAAACACCTGTCCAACGCCAAACCTTTCCAATGTGTAAAATAAATATGACCATTCAACCCTATCAAATGCCTTTTCCGCATCCAATGAAATTACTACTCCTGGTATCTTTCCCTGATGACAGGCTTGGATCATATTCAAGACCCTTCTGATATTATTGGATGATCTGCGGCCCTTAATAAATCCCGTCTGGTCCTCCTTTATAATATATGGCAGTACCCTTTCTAGTCTTAGTGCTAACATTTTTGAGAGAATTTTAAAGTCTACATTTAGTAAGGATATTGGTCTGTAAGATGCACAATCTTCTGGGTCTTTTCCTTTTTTGAGGATAAGAGAAATATTTGCTTCTTTCAGCGTGGGCGGGAGACAGACCTGACTATGCGCAAAATTATACATATCCATAAGTGGGTCAACCAATATTCCTGTAAATTCTTTATAGAATTCAGCTTGAAAACCATCCGGGCCCGGTGCTTTTCCGCTCTGAAGTTGCCTAATTGCCTCAAGTATTTCTTGGACTGTTAAAGGGGTATTTAGGGCCGACACCTGTTCCGGAGTCAGGCCCGGGAAGGTCAAATTTTTTAAAAATGACTGCATCCTCCTAATCCTGTCTTCACAATCCTGCGATCTATATAGTTCAGAATAAAATTCTTTAAAGGTCGCATTGATCTTTTTATGATCATGAGTCAGGGTACCTGTACTTTCCTTGATGGTCGGAATAGTTTGAGGGGCTTTCTTTTTCTTTGCAAGAAATGCTAAGTATCTACCCGGTTTGTTGCCATATTCATATAATCTTTGTTTCGCAAATAATATTTCCCTTTTAGCCGTTTGAGTAAGCGCGGTGTTTAAAGCTGTCCTAAGAGCTGTAATCCTCTGCAATTTTGTGATAGAAGGTCTATCAGCGTATGCTGTTTCGGCTGCTTTTAGGCGAGCTTCGAGCAGACGCTGTTGCTCTCCCTTCATTTTCTTCTGGGTCGCTGAATAGGAGATGATCAAACCTCGTGCATAAGCTTTGATGGTCTCCCACATCATTGACGGATTGCTAGCCGTACCAGTATTAATTTCTAAAAAAGTTTTAAGTTCTTGGGAGAAGTACTTTAAAAATTTGCTATCTTTTATCAGGAAGGGGTCCATACGCCAATGCCGAGCGGATGCCCCATTGTTCTTTACCTTAGTTTCCATGTATACAGCGGCATGGTCAGAGATTGCTATAGTACCTATTTTACAGGTTGCTATAGAATTTAGAAAAATCGATGGGGCAAAAAACATATCAATTCTTGTGTGACATTTATGTGGATTAGAGTAGAAAGAAAAATCTCTACCCTGTGGATGGAGACATCTCCATACATCTACCAATCCTAATTCTTTATTCAGGTCCGCCAGTTGTCTAGATCTGGGAGATACTCCAGCGGCACTCTTGGGAATCCTGTCTATTTCCGGATCCATAATACAATTAAAGTCTCCCCCTATAATTGTATGACGGGCACCAAAGGCCATCAGTTTTGAAAAAGCTTCCGTTATGAATTTAAAGGGGTGTGCCGGGGGGCAGTACACATTTAAGATCCCATATTCCTCTCCATTTATGAGGGCTTTAATCAAAATATATCGTCCAGATTCGTCTTTTATCTGATTTAGAATTTTCAAAGGGAAGTTCTTCCGGACAAGGATAACCACTCCCCTGCTTTTTGAATTAAAAGAGGAAAAAAAGGCCTGATCAAATCCGCCCTGTCGTAATTTTAAGTGTTCTTTATCCGACAGGTGTGTCTCCTGTAGGAGAGCTATATCAACTCTCTCCTTCTTAAGATTTGATAATATTTTCTTCCTTTTAACTGGCGAATTACTCCCCCTGACATTCCAGGTGCACCACTTAACCGACTGTTCAGCCATAATCATCTGGACAGATCCGAGACCCCTCGGGAGGGGAAACCCTATCTAGAACATCCCGAGCATGGAGCATACAAGATTTACAAAAGTAAAGATTCTCTGATACACTCAAAACAATATAACAAAAAACTCTTTCTAAGTATAAAAAATATAAAACATTCCGAATTGGAGATTTTCTCCCTTGTTCCCAGGGAGCGTCACTTCCTCTCCCACAGTCCATCTTACCCTCTTCCAACCAGTGCCCCACCCTTGACCCAGGTGTTCCTCAATAAAATGAGGAGAATTCAAATATAATATAAAGCTAGAGTTAACAGTGAACACCCCACCCCCACCCACACCCACATCTAAATATATTTGGGAATATTAATACCATATATAACTATAAGATTACAATCTCAACACGTAATACTTAAATATAATACCACAAAATAACAGGGGAAAGAAAAACAACCCCGCTCCTAAAAACAGAAGTAAAATAGAATAAGGTAACCACCTCCCCCCATCAACATTAACCAAACGCCCCAACATATATATACATATACATACACACATAGGGGGAAAGATAAGAAAAGATGAAGGGATGTAAACCAAAATAATGGGAAAGGCAGACCAGCGTCCACAATCTCTTACAGCTTATTTAAGAGAGTCCAAGAATTCCTTAGCCTTCTCCAGTGATCCGAAGTTATATATGGATCCTTCGTGGCTAAGGCGTAGCGTCGCTGGATATCGTAAAGAGTACTGGATATTTAAGTCCCTTAAACGCTTCTTCGCCTCATCGAATGCCTTCCTCTTTCGGACCAAAGCTGGGGAGAAGTCCTGGAACAGCATGATCCTGGATCCTTTGTGGGTCATAGCTTGGGGATCTTTTCCCAGATTTCTTGAGGCTTCCAGGAGCATCTGCCTCTCCCTATAGCTCTGCAGCTGGAACAGGACCGGGCGTGGGCGCTGGGTTGAGCCGGGCCCACGTACTGTGACCCGGTAGGCCCATTCTACCCTTACCTGGCCTGATCCAGCCTGCAGATTTAAAAGTTGTGGCAGCCAATGCTCTAAGAATGCTGTCAGCTGGCCTCCCTCTTCCTGCTCGGGAAGGCCCAACAACCGAATATTTTTTCTACGACATCGATTTTCGAGGTCATCAATGTGGTTTTCTAGGTTCTGGACTCGATTCTCGAGAAAACGGATGTGGTCGGCTGTTGATTTTATCCCAGTCTCTGAGGCTGCAGCCTTCGACTCCACCTCTCTGACTCGGCACTCCAATTCCTGAATGTCTCTGCCCTGCTTCTGCAGCTCGGCTGATAGTGCTTCTCTGCTCTGCCGAGACTCATCGATAAAAGCATCAATCTTCGCCTCCCACCTGGCAAACATCTCCTCAAAGCTCATCTTCATTGGTAAATCTCCTGAAGTAGCTGAAGACACCTTTGTTGCAGCTGAAGAGGGAGAGGGTGGGGGAGGGGTCCCTGCTTTCTTAGAGCCGCCTGTTCCCTTCCCTTTACTCATTTTCCAGCTAGTATTAGACTATTTAAATGTACTAATAGGTAACTATTTAAGGTTAACAACTATTATAAATGGTTTAGTGAGTGTGGTGGGGGTGGATAGCCCACTTTTCCCAAGTTTTGGGTAGAGCACTGTGGACTCAGTCTTGCTGGGTCGCCGCCATCTTGGATCCCCCGGAACCACCCTGTTTAAGGAGAGAGGGACACAGAAAACAGGAAATTACAAATGGCCAGGCAAGTTGAAACTGTTGTATAGAAGGACTTAATGGATCCTTACGTGCATGAATAGATGCATGGAGTATAAGAACAAGGAAGTTCTGAAGTATAATGGATGTGGTGTGATTAAGCTACAGCATAACAAGAGTTACATTTACAGAGTTATTGCGAACAGCAGACTTGAAAGTCCGGTTAAAACAAAGGAAATCATTTCGAAGCAGACAAGAGCACTAGTGACAAAGAGACTGTTTCCTTGACCCTGTAGTGAGAATGTTGAAGTAAGCTTGTCAGTAAACAGACTAAAAAAAAGTATAAAACGCAAATAAAGTCTGTTCCTGCAGATATAGCAACACATATGAAGCTGAAAAAGCACAGCAGGTCAGACAGTATCCTAGGAACAGGAAAGTCAACGTTTCAGGCTGAAAGACTTCATCAAGATTGGGCCGGGGTAAGGGGAACCGGGAAGTAAATAGAGGGAGGGGCGTGGGGCTGAGGGAAGGCTAGATGGGATGACGATAGGGGATGAAGCAGGGGGATAATGTGATTGGTCAGTGGGAAGGGTGCATCAGATATGCGAATAGGAAGGTGGACAGGTTAGGGCAGGTCAGGGAAGGGGAACATGGAATAAGGCTGTGGGTGGAGAGATATCGAAGCCAGTGAAGTAAATATTGAGACCAGTGAACTGTAAGCTCTCCAGCTGAAAGATCAGGTTGTGTTCCCTAGTTTTTGTTTGGCCTCACTCTGACAGTGGTGGAGGCCAAGGATGGACCTGTTGCCGGATGAGCTGGGGGAGAGTAAGTGAAATGGATGGCAACTGGAATGTTGGGTTGGTTAAAGCGTGCAGAGAGCAGATGCTCCATGAATATGTTCCCGAGTCTCCCTTTGGTCTCCCTGATCGAGAAGAAACCACATTGGGAGTTGGAGACGTGCCTGGTGGGGCAGGATCAGGTCCTGTATGGAGCACCAGTGTTCTGCACGCAACAACCAACCCGACTTTCCAGTTACCTTACATTTAAATTCCCCTCCAACTCGTCCGGGGACATGCCCATCCTTAGCGTTTCCACTGTTAGAGGAGCACCACCTGAGGTTTTACCTTTGGAGGTGATATCCCAAGGGCCTCAATATTGACTGCAGCAGCGTCAAAATTCCTCCATGTACCTTCTCCCTGACCAGACCCACCTGTACATCTTATCACTCACATATCCGCTCCACCCTTACCACTGACCAATCATATCCCATCACTCCATTTCTGGGCTCCCCTCCCCCTCGCCAGTCCTGACAAAAGGTCCAAGATCAATATATTCCCTTTTTGCTCCTCTGATTCTGTCTGGTCGGCTGTATTTTTCCCGTTCCAAGTTTATTAACTCTGGCCTCTCGCACCTGTAGTACTTACTGTCTCCAAGTTGTGGAACAATGTAGTCTACATATAAGAAGAAATACATTGGGACATTTGAAAAGATCACTGACTCGTTCGTCATTTTTTTTTAACAACCCAACACACACCTTCCAGGTGAAGCAGCATTTCACTTGTACTCTTTCAATCCAATCTCCTGTCATTTCCCTACTCACAGTGCAGTCTCATTTACACTGGGGAGAACAGAGACTGCATTGAGGAACACCCCCACACTTTGTGTAGGAAGAGCACTGACCCTCTCATTGTTTCCAATTTCAATAACCTACCTTGCTCTCATGCTAACATTTCGGTTCTGAGTTGCTGCAATATTCCAATGTAGCACAACCCAAGCTCGAGTAATACCTCACTTTAGACTTTGGTACGTTACAGCCTGGAGGAGTTAATATTAAATTCCATAATTTTACAGCATGACGCCATTATGGCTGTTCTCAAATCTTCATACATCCCTTCTCCTGGTCTCCCAATGAATTTGCCATGTTTGTGAATCTTTTGTCTTGCACTCAATTAAGGAACCCGGCTCCACTCTTCACAATCTGATATATACTCATTTTACATTTGATTCTCTTTTCCCAAAAACAAAAGTCCATATGTCAGTGACATTGCGCCAATTTATTTCCCATCACGCCTCCTCCACCGCTGGCAAGAGATTGAAAAGTCCTATTTCCAATCCTTTTCTGTTCTGAAGAAGTGTCACACTGGACTTGAAACGCTAACTCTGTTTCTCTGTCACTGTAGATGCTGCAGATCTGCTTTGTTTCTCCAGAAATGAACAAAACACACTTTCAATAAAGCAAATAGGTATTGATACCGGAAATCTGAAACCAGAACAAAAAAAAGAATCTGCGAGCCTTGAAGAATGATCACTGGAACCAATAATTAATTCTACTCTCACTCCACAAATGCTGCAAGACCTGCTTAACGTCCCCAGCAATTTCTGTTTTCCAACACGTTTCAAAGATTTGTGTCAACATTGCTCAAACCCCCTGTCCAACCTGGAGCAACATATACCGGCAAGTGAAAGATTACACACGATGTACAACTTCATTGGTTCTGAAACTACATGAGGCTGGCATCACTGACACTACAGAGCACTTACTGTTAGTCAGGCAGAGAAACAGAGGGAGACGCATTCACTGTAAACACAGAAGGCCGTACATACTGGAAGGGAAAGGATTCAGATGAATATATTAAAGTGTGTTGAGGAATGAGACAAACTGTAAGTGTGACACCATGGAGAGACCCTCAGTGGAATGAGAATATAAAATTGGTCGTGTACCACATCAGAAACCAGAGTAGGTCACTGAGCACATGGCTCATGGGTGAATAAGTCTCGGTGTGAACTGGGGAACAGGCAGCAGAACTGTATTAGTGATATTGCAGCTCAAACCGTGTAGTCCATGTGGTGCTGTAGACCACAGCAACAGCAGAAGCAGAATTATGTAAAACTATAATCTGTAACTTTTTGCACCAGATAATCCCTCAGTCTACCATTACCATCAAGCTGATCTATGGTTCAGTGGCGAGTGTGGGTAAACATGCCAGGGTCAGAACCATATGTTCCTAAAACTGATGACAACCCTTAATAGATTCACACTTGACTGGTTATATTCCAAACAGCAGAACTAACATCTTATATAGAGGGCGCAATGATCCCAAGTCTAACAGATCAGAACGAAACTCAGCAGTCCTGCCACACCCAGTCATAAATGGATTAATCAACTCACTGCAGGAGAGTGTCATACACATGTCCCCATCCTAAATAATGGAACAGCTCTGCACATCAGTGCAATAGACAAGGATTCGTATCGACACCATACTCAGCCAGAAGTGTTGAGTTTACGATTCAACTCACCTCGTTTGTATGCCCACAGAATCACAGGTGACAGTTTTCAAACAATTTGATTCGCTCTATGTAACATGAAGAAACATCTGAACCCAATAGATACGACATAGGCAATATACAACAAACCCTGTCCCTGGGGAAGCTGTTTCATTCCATTTCTAATTCTGACATCTATCTGGCAATGTGGAAAATTACTATGATAAGTCCCTTAAGAGGAAAATAATTACAGTATGACCAATATCATCCCCTCAACTCCATTACGACAGTCAGATGGGTGGGAGTTCTTTTTGACAGAGCTGTGAAGCAGCACAAAAATTACCTGCTCAGTGTGGTTTCCGATGGGTCCTCATGTGGAGCTGGTGCTGTTGTGGAAATTTCACGGGATTACTAATCCAGACCAAACAAATGCTCTGGCAGCTGGCAGAAGTCAAAAGCAATTAACAAAATGTCGTGATCCAAAATCTGGTGTAAGTAACAGTGACCGTGAAGCCAATGTCGATTTTAAACACCAATTTGCTTCCCCAATGTACTTTCAGGAATTGAATCTCCCATGCTTTCCTGGTCTGGCCTAAAAGTCACTCCAGACACACAGACATGTGATAAACTCTTCGATGGTCTCTGAAACGGCTAAGCAAGGCACTCAATTGTACCAAATTGCTCCGAGACCTCAAAGGATAAAACCGGACAGAGCAGCTGGCACCAGCCTCTGTATCAGAAAAGAGAATGGGAAACACAATCCTGTCGACCCTGCAGAGACCTCCACCCGAACATCTGAGAGCTTGTGACACCATTTACAGTCTTTCCCCATAGACTGCACTGAAACATCAGGAAAGGAGTTGCTTATTCAACACAATGAGCTGCCCACTTTCTCATCTTGGCTGACCATCTCTTCACTGCATTTCTTCTACAGCAGACTGAGATATATTGCAATTGATTTCATCAACCAAATGCTTGAGATGTTTGGGAATAGCTGGGACCCAAGGACATATTCCTGAGCTACTCCATGAACTTTCATCTCCAATAAATGGATCCTTTTATTCCTGTGTTTCTGGCCAAGGTCTCCTCTGCTGGAGCTTGTACACTCTGATCTGCTTTCTTTTTCTTATTTTCTCCCCCACTTTTCTCTTTGTAACTTACTGGCCTTAAACTAGCCCCATGGTTTGGAGCTCAAGCTGAGCCCAGTGCAGAGGAGAGTGAGTCCTTACTTACTTTTCCGGAGTAAGCACAGTACGTGGAATTGCCAGCGGCTACATCAGCAGAGACAACGTGGATATGATAGGGGCCAGCAGCGGAGAGTGATGCCTGAGGATTAGAGACTTGTTGATGATTGGGTCCTGCACTGGTGATGATGAAGCGGATAGTGGAAGGCCATCATGGTATCATCGGTGAGGTGGGTCCAGCAGTAAGATACATGTCTCTGACATTGGAAGGGTCTGGCACAGAGGGCACCAAGCCGGTGATGGAGGAGTATCTGCCCAATGGCAAAGATGGTGCCTGAGGATCAGCATCTTCAATGTTGCTGGGGTCCGGTGTAGATGGTGATGTAGATGTCTTGGAGGGATTTGGTTGCAGGGGTGGTCCGTAGTGAAGAGCTGTTTCACAACTCATCAACTCTCTTCAAGCTGTATCCTCTCTTTATTCCATTTTCTTCAATTGTCACCACGTTGTATAAAGCTTTTCACTGTATTTTATTTTATTGATCATGTAAAATGCAACTGGTCATAAAAATCAAAATCAAAAACTTTTTCTCACTCTTTCCTGCCAGCTGACCCATTCTAAAAACATGCCCAAATATTCACCACAATCCCACAAGATTTGATTTTGCACACTGAGCTTGGGACTTCAGCAAAAATCTTTCTGAAAATCTCTCTTGTAATCGTATCCGACTGAATCATCTCTCCCTCAGCCTTCTCTGCTCCAAAGTAAACAACCCGAGCTTACCCAGCCTCTCTCCATAGCTGCTATGCTTCACCCCAGGGAGCATCCCGGTGAATCTCCTCTGCACCCCTCCACTACAATCACATCCTTCCTGCAATAATGTTCCCCGAACTACACACAGTATTCCATCTTGGTCTAACCATAGACTTGTATAGCTCTGACAATGTATATGTTGGGGAATGAAGGTTGTGCCTACGGTTCCCTCTGCCTTCTTAACAAACCTATTAACCTCAGTCAAAAAGTGTGTTGCTGGAAAAGCAAAGCAGATCAGCCAGTATCCGAGAAGCAGGAAAGTCGATGTTTCGAGAATAAGCTCTTCATCAGGAATGTGGCCATCATTCCTGATGAAAAGCTTATGTTCGAAACGTCAACTCTCCTGCCCCTTGGATGCTGCCTGACCGACTGTGCTTTTCCAGAAGTTCACTTCGTGATTCTGATCTCAAACATCTGCCGTCCTCACTTTTTCCCTAACTTGTGAACCTGTGCATTCACAGTCAGGGAGCTGCGGAGAAACACCCTCTGAGCTTCCCAGTGTGCTGCCATTCATTGCATACCCCTATTTTTGGTTCCTTCTTCCAAAGTCTATCACCTCATATTTATCAGGATTACTTTCCATCTGGCCATCTGACCATTCCATCTGTATCTTCCTGTAATATCTTCCTCACTGCCAACTACCGGGCCAATCTTTGTGTTAAACACAAACTTAATTATCACACTCCCCCACCCCCCTACGAATTCGCATCTAGATCATTTATGAATGCCACAAATAATAATGGACAGAGCACTGATCCCTGTGGTACACCAGCAGACACTGGTCTCCAGTTACACAAACAGCCTTCCGCCACCACCCTCTGTCTCTTGCCACTAAGACAATGTTTGATGTAACTCACTAAGTTACCCTTGATATCATGATTTTTTAAAATCTGTTTCCCATATGGGGCCTTGTCAATGGCCTTGTTGGAAAACCATATAAACACCATGCTCGAAACTATACAATAAATTTTATTTGGAATGGCTTCCCCTGATGATGTCATGCTGATTATCCCTGATCAAACCTTGCCTCTCAAAATGAAGATCAATTTTCTCCTTTCCTATTTTCTCCAACACTTGGCCTAATACTGATCTACTTCTGACTGGTCTACAATTCCCCGGTCTATTTCCAACACCCTTCCCATAAAGTGGGACCACTTAGTTGTTCTCCAGTCATCTGGCATCGCCAACCGAGATAAGCGTTTGATCATCCTTATGTTTCTTGTAAGTTTGTATTCTTGTTCTTTTTGGTTTTCTTATCAGTTCATTGATCCTCCTTTGCTGGGTCCCAAATATACCTGGATCCATTGCTTACCAAAATATCTGGCAGTTTTCTGAGCTGCTACCTTTGATCTAATGCAATATTTAACTTCTTTTGTTAACTATTGTTAAGTCACCTTACCCTTTTGCTGTTTACCCTGTGGTGGACATGTGCATATTTTAAGGTGTTTATTTAAACAACAACCATTGTCTGTCTGCCAGTAAATCTTTTTCATGTACTTCTCCAATTCACTGAAGCTAATTTGCCCCTCATACATTCATCACTTGCATGGCTCAGGTTTATAACCACAATTTCAAAAAAAAAGTTTGTATTCAGACATCATATAAAATTCAATACATTATGATTAATATGCCCAGCACCTCCCTTACAGCAGTGTTTTTAATTATCTCTTCTAATCACATAACATCAATTCGAAAACTGCCTGACCTCTACCTCAGTGCTCAAAATACTGTTAAAGGAAACCATCTCAAACATGGTCATGAAATCCATTTTTCCCAGCAATAGCATTCACATAGGTTAACACAGTTTAGTTGAAGATTGCAGCTGGTGATTATTACAGTAGTACCCACAAACCTACGTATATATTTCCCTGTTTTATAACATATGCAACCTCTGTATTGCAGCTTTCACTTTGATATATAACTTCCATCAATGTTTGCTTCTCCTTGCTGTCTCTAAGCTCCACCTTACCAGGTTCTGTGGAATCTGAGCGATGTGGCCTCTGGGGAGATGAATGGTAGATTCAGGTGAGACATTTTGTGAGGCTTTTGTGGACATTGAAATAATCTCGTCACGTTGTTCGTTCTTCTCAAGTGTCATTGTGTTATTTTCACTAGATCTCCCGTTATGCTGGTGGAGAAGAGAAGGAGAATGGTCTCTCAGCAATGCTGTGTATTTCCCCCAGACAACTGAGACTGCTGTAAACTGGGTGCGAACCTTACAGCAGGCTCGTAAAGTGTTGCTGCTGCTCTCCAGTATCCTAGTGAGATCACATCTGGAGTCTGGTGTACATATTTAGTCTCCTCACTGAAGAAAAGATATTATTATATTGGAAGCAGCTCAGAGATGGTTCCCTCAACTGATTCCTTCCATGAAGGTGTTAACTTATAAGGAAAGGCTGATAATGTTGATCCAATGCCTATTAGAGTTTATGAGAATGAAAGATGATTGTATTTTTACATAGAGCACAGGAAGGAGTCAGCAACAGAAGACAATTACACAGTCAATGGAGGAATCCATTCCACTTCTCCAGCCTGTTACACCAAAACAGGATGAGGTTATTCAGCCCCTGGAGCCTGATATACAGTTACAGGAGAAGACCAAACAGCTCCTCGATCTTATAACACGGGACCAAGAGTAGGCTGTGCAGCACCAGTATCCTGTTACACAGCAACAGGATCAGCCCATTCAGTCTTTTCAAGTCTGTAACACAAGAATTGGAAGAGACTGGAAGAGGTCATTCAGCATGAGAATTAGAGAAGGGGATAAAATTATTTGAGACTTGCTGTGGAAAGGAAAAGTTCATTCGCACATGTATCTGTTGTATGAGAACACAAGAAGACCAATCGCTTCCTTGATCCCATTTCAGGGATGCAGGAGGTGTTTGTTCAGTATGAACTTGTTATGAAGGAATATGAAGAGACCCTTCACCTCCTCAAAAAGTTGCACAGCAACAGGAAGATTTCACAAGTCCTCAAGCTCCTGACGTATCATCAAAATGAGGAGAAACAGGTCTTGAATATGTAAATGAGGATGTTCCGTCTATTGAGACTTTAATGTAGGAACACGACGTGGAAATTCAGCCCACTGAGTGTGTAAACCAGGAACAGAATTATTCCATTCAGACACTCATGCCTCTTACACAGCGATTGCAGCAGATCTTTTAAAGCTTTGTGTCTGTTCCACTGGAACACTGGAAAGGGAACTTTGAGTTACAGAAAGGGTAGGAATTAGGATAGTCATCTTCAGTAATGAATAAAATTAGTGAGGAAACTGTTGGGAACTAAGGGAAATTGTGAGAATCCACTATTAATTAACTAACAACAGGAGATTTGCAAAGTCAAGATGGAATTCATCAGAATCAGCATGGGTTTTTAAGAATTTATTTGTTAGAGTTCTTTAAATATGTGACTAGCAAAGTAGACAATAGGGATCCTGGAGGCGTAAAGTATCTGGAATTTGAGAAAGCATTTATTTAAGAGCTGCACAAAAGATTGAGCTGCAAAATAAGACAAAGTTAAGTTTGGGAGAAAGTTGTTTGCCTGGATAGAGGGCTAGTGAGCCAATAAAATACAGAGAGATGGAATAGATGTTTTGTTTAATGGTTGGCACCTTTTGGGATTCTTTTGAGTTCAGACAACATGACCCGACTATTTCTCATCTATTGTATTATTTGGATGAGGGGATAGAAAACTTGACAGCCACATTTTCAGCTGATACTAAAACAGGTGGCAAAGCAGTTTGATACAATGAAGATGTAGAAAATTTACAAATGGACCTGAACAGTTTAGATGAAGGGGCCAACATCTTGCAGATAAAATTTAATGTGGATCAGTATGGGATTATCCATTTCGATCAGAGGAATCGAACTTGTTATGGAAATGGAAAGCAACTTCAGAGTGCTTCTGTGCAGAGGGATCGGGGTGTACTTGTGTATATCACAGAAGGCCCACATGCAGGTACAGCAGGGAATGAGAAAGGAAAGTGCAATTTCAGCATTTAATTCTAACCGAATCGAATATAAAGGAAGGGAAGAATTACTGCAACTCTGCAAGGTATTAGTGAGACTGTAACTGGCGTTCTGTGTACACTTCTAGCGCCCTGACTGCAGAGGGATGTACTTACAATGAAGACAGTTCAGAACAGTTCATTAGATTGTTTCAAGGGATGAATTTGTCTTTTGAAGAGCGTTTGAGCAATTCAGACCAATTCAGACCCTGGAGTTTAGAAACATGAGAGGAAACCTCATTGAGGTCTGGAGGATGTTAAAGGTGATTGACAATGTCGGTTTGGAGTGGATATTTCCTCATGTGGGACAAACTAGAACAAGAGATCATAGTTTTAGGATTAGGCAGAGCAGATCTAAAACGGGGTGAAGAGAAATTACTTCTCTCAAAGGGTTGTGACTCTGTGTAATTCACTGTGTCGGAGTGCACTGAGTGCTGGGACATTGAGTAAATGATGGGATAAGGAGAGCGGCCAGGAACATGGGACTGAGGCCTCGTTGACATCAGCCATGATTGTATTCAATGGCAGATCAGGCTTGCGGGGCTGGATTGCTGACTGATGCTCCTCGTTCTTATTCAGTCTTTTGACTGTGCTACACCGGAATGGGGGAGGACTGGTTATCAAACAGGAAGCAGGCACTCTGGATATATCAGTCTCAAACTGTTCAACAGAGCGTAGCCAGTGAAGTCACACTGCGAACAGTGTGGAGTCCTCAGCTCTTTACAATCCATACCAATGATCAGGAGGAGTTGAACAGATATACTGCTACTAAGTTTGGTGATGACACTGAGTTGGCAAGACAGTAAGTTATTAAGAGAATGTGGAGAGTCTGAAAATTGATATACACAGGTATAGTCAATGAATAATAGTTTACCATATGGAATATAACTGAATATACAACTTGCAATCTGTTTCAGGAAGTTTATAAGGCAGTATTATCCTGTAATGGAGAGAGATTACAGGGCTGAGTGAAACAGCTTGTTCTGTAGGTTTCACTCTAGCCCGTTCAGACATGGGAAGTGTTGATCCATCTGATGCTCACAGTGGCACCGACGCTGTCAGTACAAACGGGATATTTTTATGCATTTGGTGAGTGGTGCGGCGTGGTGGGGGGTGGGGGGATGTTTTGAGCTGTGTACGAAGGGGACGGCCATTATCTGAGATTCCATCCTTTATTTCCAATTGTACATCCGAGTACGATGGGAATGTCTTTTTCTGAATGAAGAGGCAGTGGTTGCTGCCAGGACAGGGGTATTCAGCAACATGATGTATTGTGCATGGGCACACTGCAACATTAATGAAGTGAGAGTTCCTTCAGTTTTTCTACCTCTCCCCATTGACATGGAACCCTATAGAGCTATGTACACCATCGGGAATTCCATTATAATGGGAAAACAAGAGTGGAGGAAGTGAGGAGAAAACATTCACCTCATCCACACATAGATCCTCCATCACAGAACGGTTACATTGATGCTGAAATGCTGGGAGATGACCAAAATGGCATGCACTCCTGCCTGAAACGTTCCAGACCATAGAAGCTGAATGAATCAGTGACACTAACAGCCACTGGCAGTACCATCCTCCCCGGTATGAAGCTGCAGGTCGTGTTGACGGAGGTGACACCGCTCTGTGACCAGCTCCTTGTTCAGTCAGAGACCCCTCACACCCTGCTCCTGGGTTAAGTGTCCCTTGGGTAGCTGGTCTTGGAAAACCCGGAGTGGATACAGCAGATCCCTTTTCCGACACATGCTCACTCCGTGGTTTCAGAGCTTCCGCTCTCTGCAGCCTGTGTTCCATTTCTTGTTCATATTGCAGGCCCAGATGCTGTAACTACAGTCCCCATGCTCCATTCAGAGTTGGATCACAAAATCCTCGGGTATCCCTGAATGTCTGAGGCAGCTCACAGCACAACCTCCAGCAAACCATCCCCAGCATCTCCACAAATTTATCAATAACAGGAGACAGTCAGAAGCCCCTCAGCTGCAAGTGTTATGCACCAGGCCAGACCACCACAAAATATTTTTTCTTTTTGTAAACGTAGATGTGAATTGGATGTTCCCGATATGTTGTGATTAGCCAACCCGTTCACCATTAAGCAAAATGCAATCCATTCAAACACTCTAGTTAAACCACAATCAAAGAGATGAACAATTGGGGATAGCTTCTTTACAGGAACACTTACACAAGCAATAGATACAGTACCTTCTACTCATTAACTGTTCTAATACAGAAACATCCCATAAACATGCCCCTTGACAAAAAGATAAATTCAAACTCAGAATCTTATATGCAGTTCTCCAATCCAGGAGGAAGCAACTTCAAGAGAGTTTTCAGAGAGATGAGCAGCTTGCGATCATGTATTGAAATCTGCAACCCTTCTGGGATCCCCAGCAGCTTCTGTTTGCTGCAGCTAAAAACAAAACGAGATGACCTGGTCTGAGAGAGCTGTCACTGCCCTTCCATTGTTCCCACCATTTTAATAAATCCTAAAGGCCTCCGGAGTTATTTACTTCTGCCATTTTCAGGCAGCAGTTCGGCGTTTCTCTATTTAAGTCTTCTCTTTAAAAAAACCCACAAGAAAATAACCTTTTTAAAGTGACAGTTCTGTCACACCTTCCACTTTGAAAAAAAATGACCATCAATATTTACAGATTGCATCATTTTAAACCCCTTTTTCTTACTGTTACAGTAGACTACAATATGTATATATATTCTATTGACACTACGTATGCAAACATTCACAACTCCATTCTATTTCAGTCAGTTTACTCCTGCCACAGAACGCCTCTGTCTTTCTTCGTCCAAGTCTTGACACCTTATCAGCAAGCACGCTTTCTCGTCCAGCCACCTGTATAACTTCCAAATTGGATGGCATCAATAATAACTGCTATCTGAACAGACTGGAAGTTTTCTCCTTAAATTTCTCCAAAAATGTTTAGGCGTTGTGATCAATATAACGATTTGTCTCAGACACGTTATTTACAAGTTAAATGCTGAAATGTTGTAAGGCCAAGCTCAAGGCCTCTTTCCCAATTGTGGAATATTTCTGTTGATGGTTTCACCGGACACTCCAACCACACATTACATAAAGGAGCAAATCTCATCTCTCCCAAAATCCTTCTCAATGACAAGTCTCCTCATGTCTCAGCATAAAAGAATTACATGCTTCTGTACCTCTCAATGCTTTACCTGCTACTCCTGGCCTACACAAGTAAACCTTACTCTCACAGGTATATGTTTTAAGAAGATCTTGCATATTCTTCTCAATGCCTAACAGAAGCCAAACTTTGACTCATGGATCAACTTATCATCAACAGCCATTTCAGCTTCTAATCTCGCCATTGTAACTCTCTGCTTTTCCACACGAGTTTTCACGACTGCAGGAAGTGAATTTTTGAACTACTCCAAAGTAAGAATCCCTCTAAGAGTGTCATAGATTGTGCTCTTTTTAATACTCTTACCCATCTTTTAAAATTGCTTTGTTTGATTCTTTTAAACTCAATGTACGTTTAACCAGGGATGCTACTTTAGATTCCTAAAATGCTGTCTGTGGGCTTCTGGCATAAGCTCATATGCACTTCAGATTACTTTCTTCACTCTCTCATACTGGCCAGATACCTCCTCCGATCGGGATGCAAATACCTCACTCCTTATACCTACTAGCTTTGTTTGGATCAACTAAATTCATATGGTCACCGATCAATGCATTCTTTTAGCCACTTTCTCAAATTAAAAAGGCTTTTATATTCCTCTCATCAAATGTAGACAATGACTGGATGATTTTAAACAGATCCCCACCAGGCCTTTGGCAACCATACATCTGCTCCTCCTCACTATCCTCCCGTGTCAGCGTACCATCTACCTGCATCTCTGCTTTCTAAGTCGACTTTCCTCTCACATTGTTAACATTTGAAGTTGAAACTCTCTCCCGCTTTCTACTTTTCTTCTTTATTTTTCTGTCTTTCTTAGTCCTCTCCTTTTCTTTTAATTTTCCTTTTAATGGTATTTCAAACGGTTTCAATTCCTTTTTGTGTTCAAGCTGCCTCATCAACAATTGAATTCCAGCCATTTCCAAAAATTCTGATGGTGTTTCAATCAAACTTTAAATGCCAAGGCACAGCTGTAATTATTTCTCCTTTACTTACAGAGGGTTGGTGTGGACTTATTGGGCCAAATGGCCTGTTTCCATACGGTAGGGATTCTAATTATGAACCCAATTTGGTATTGCTGATTTCGAACCAGACAAGATTGCAAAGTTTGCTATGGAGCAAATCAGACTGCTTTAAAATACTTTCAGATGGGAGCCTGGACGCTAAACTTGTCTTATAGTAAAGGTAGATGCGAAATAAGTGTTACAGATGTGATGCGGCTGGTCAAACCACACAGCTTAAAGCAACACACCATTTATTTGAACACTCTAATAATAACATACACAAAAAGAAGAGGAATCTAGAATAACTTAACTACTGGAAATCTTATCAGAATAATAGATACAGTACCTTCTACTAATGAACTATTGCAATGTACTAACATCCCATAAATACATCCCTTGTCAAAAAGACACGCCCAAGGCCATTCAGTCTTGTACGATCAGTTCAAAGGGACAAACACACAAGTCACAATTTCAGTGGACAGGCGCAGATTCAAAGCTGCTGAAAACCCAATCCAACATAGACACCACATGGGACACACCGGAAAGTGAACAACAGCCCGCCACACCACCCCACCCCCTTCTCCATGGAGCAGTACATGGGACACACCGGGAAGTGAACAGCAGCCTGACATATGCCAATTCATTGTTTCTGTGCTTCACAATGCCAGCACTCGATACACTCGGGAACCAAAAACCAAGGAGAAAGTGAGGACTGCAGATGGTGGGGATCAGAGCTAAAAATGTGTTGCTGGAAAAGCGCAGCAGGTCAGGCAGCATCCAAGGAGCAGGAACATCGACGTTTCGGGCATGAATTTCATGAAGAAGGGCTCATGCCCGAAACGTCAATTCTCCTGCTCCTTGGATGCGGCCTGACCTGCTGCACTTTTCCAGCAACACATTTTCAACCAAAAACCAAGGCCAGGGAAAGATACAGAGGGACAGAGAGATTCACACCGAATATGGAAACAGTTAATTAACTGAGAACATGTTGTGGAAAAATGGAGAAAAAGAAAGGGCAGTGGGACTAAATAGAGGATGAAACCTTGACAGTACGAAATTATAAGAATGAGAACGTTGAATAAAGGTATTTTCAGATCAGTTGAAATGGTTTGTTTCATCAAGTTTCGAATCGGTTTCACAGAACACCAAACAACATTAGCTGGGACAAGATGACAGACCAACAGGGAGAGTAGGCCACGCTAGTGCATTGTTCAGTAATCTGGATTATCTGCCTAGCATGAGGAGAACTGCAAACCTTTACTATCAAATGGGAACGATACACGCATCAAATACACACAGCAGGGAAGATTTCTATCTCCATTGGACCAGTATCGGACCGAGATGAGGATGCAGGTTTCCCAGTTTTTACCATGGCAGGGGAACATGCCAGGAATGGAGGGTGAGTTGGTGAGTGACGTGGAGTGTTCTTTATGGAATGTAGATCAGGGTGGGGAGGGAAATATATTCCTGGTGGTGGGGTCTGTTTGTAGGTAGCGCAAATGGGGGAGGATACTGCGTTGTATCTTGGTGGGATGGAAGGTCTGGAACAGGGTGTTCTTTCCCTATTGAGTTTGGAGGGGTAAAAGTTGAAGGCAGAAGTACGGGAAGTGGATGAGATGCTCTGGATGGCATCGTCGACCATGTGGGAGGGGAAATTGCTGTCTTTGAAGAAAGAGGTCATGTGGGATATACACTGAGTTCAGAGTGTGGTGCTGGAAAAGCACAGCAGAAATGGCAGCATCCGAGGAGCAGGAAAATTCGACGTTTGGGACAAAAGTCCTTCATCAGGAATCAGGTTTTAGCCGCAAATTTCTGTTTTCCTGCTCCTCAGATGCTGTCTGACATGCTGTGCTTTTCCAGAACCACACTCCCGAATTTAATCTGCAATACTCACTTTTGCCTGCACGCTAGGTTCAGCCAGTTCTGTAATACTGCCTTTAATTCTGTTCTCACTGCTATAGGAAAGATGTTGTTAAAGTTGAAAGAGTGCAGAAAAAGATTTCCAGATTTATTGACAGTTTTGGGGAGGGTGGTGGTGGCGAGTGATGTTGAGCTATGCGGAGAGTATGAATGGGCTGGGGCTATGTTTCCTGGAGTGTTGGTTCTGAGGAGTGACCTCTCTGAGGTTTATTGCGGTGAATCCCAATGCTCCAGGGTGAGCAATGCCAACGACCAGGAAATAGACAGAACAGTTATTCACATTGAAACTGGATAATTACTGATCGACAACATGTTGGCGAATGATGGAGGTAGACTGAAGTATGTGACTGGCTGAAGGAATCAGAATTTGGAGGGTCCAATCATATGAGTGAGAACAAAAATAAAGGCATTATCATATCAACTGAAAGTATTAGTTATACCGCATTCTAAATCCACCTCAGCGAACCAGACCAGACACCATAAACCCAGAAGAGATATCTGTTCAGCATGGAGCACTGCACAGACCAGACTAGTGCACTGTTGAACACCACCCTGCAATCAGTCCACAGTGGAACACTGTGCACACTATAGCAGTCCATTCTTCTGTAAACCCAGATGAGATATGTGTTCAGCAGGGAGCACTGTGCAAATCGGGCTGGTGTACTGTGCAATACAATGACAATCTACCCAGAGTGGAAAGGTACGCTGGCCACGGTAGTGCTTTGATCTATAAACCCAGATGAGATATGAGACCAAGGTGTGGAACTGTGTCCATCAACCCAGTGCATTGTTCACTACATTAGAACATTGTGTTAGATCACTGCCCAACATTGGGAAACTTGCAGCCCATGCTGGAGGTGACAGGATGAGCAGCTCCCTCCAGCTCCATATCTCCATTTTGCCATGACACAGGGGTGCTGTGGGTGTGAACATCACTGCCATAGAGAGATGGCGGGGGAATCAGTTTAAGTATCAACAAATGGGAGGGGTTTGGGGAATAGAGAGAGCGAGACTGAGAGACAATTCATGGAAGGATGTTTTCCCAGGATCCAGAATGCTGAAATGAAGACATTTCAACAGTATCCTGCAACATGAGCAAATGTTTCTAGGAATGATGGGTAAACTGGATATTGGTGTGAGCTCAGATGATGGAGAGTATTGGATGAACATTTGTTCTGCAGCTTTTTAACTGGGAGGAGGGTCAGCAGAGTTTTCGACACATTGGGCTGCATCTAACAATAATTTGTCTCAGTGTCGTTTTCACTGAGTATGACAGAAGGATTGTCTGTATGAGACTGAGCTGGTTTCCAGGTGATACCTCATCGAACTCACCTCGTTAGCTATCTACCCCACCCCATGGCGACCCTCTCATTCAATGCCAGCTCAATTTCTTTCATGGTTGGAGGTACTCACCAATGCCCGCATGACTCAAAAATTCCATGATCCCTGGCACTGGTGCCATCATCAAAAGGCCAATGGGCACACTGTTTCTCTGTTTGGAGCTGCCCTGCACAGTTTACCCCGAGCATGGCAGATAAGAGGCATTTACACCACGGTTTGTCTTCAATGTTATGGAAGTCCTGGTGAATGGGATAGTACAGAGGAGGACCATTCTTTTCCCAGTGAAGGCCACACTACCAGACCCACAGAGCATGGTCTGAGATCACCACCCAGCTCAGTGCAGTATCTGCAGTCTGAGGAAATGTCCAGCAATACAGGGCAAGCATCAAGAACCTTCCCCATTCTGTCAGGATAAGGGTCAATATATTCTCTCTGCTCCCTCACACTCACTATATATCTGCTATAGCACCTACTCCCCGAACAAAGCTCATGCTCCACCACTCTCATTACTGCTTGCAGTCTCTCTTTCTCTCTCTCTCTCTCTCTCCTTCTCTCTCTTTCTCTCCCCATTCACTTTACCCCCCACGCCCCCCAGAACCCCCACCCCCCGGCACACACACCAATAACACTGCATAGATACAACACTGTGGACTGACTGTCTCTGGACACCTCTCCATGTCCCCCACTTACACCAGCACTAACAGCAGGGCCACCCACCCCACCCACCCTCCCTCCCTTTCTCCCATTCCAGGAGAAACAGGCTATTTTTCCTGGAATGGGACAGAAAGGGCCAAGCCGGATGGTGGAGCGCCCGATATCGTTAAATTCCCCCCTCCCCCCGCCATGTGTGGAGGACCCTGGTACGATCCGGAGTGGACTGGGACGCCTCGTGTGGAGATTCTGAAACATCCACGTCCCACCAACCGAGTAAGGAGCAATGTTCAGTGAAGGGCAATTCTCACTTTAAACCCACTAGCAGCTCCGTTTACTCACGGCACAACATAGAAGCGGTGGCCTGATGCCATCTCCCTTTTGTGTCGAACTGGCATAAATGGAATCCGCATGGTCTCGGTGGGCAGGAGGGTGAGCTCACAACTCATCGTCACCACCGCCTTCCAGGAAGGGAGCTCCTACACTTCCTCCTGTAAACACCTCAGGTGCTGAAACTATTTTCTCCTCTCCCCACTTGCTCTGACATCTTCAATAATCTGTATTCATATTCACCAAGTGCCCTTTGCTCCGACACCCGCTTTATAATGGTACAGAATGTTTTATATTGACTTTCAGAGTTATTCCTTCCACGATGCATCACCTCACACTGCTGTGAATTGATCCTGATCTTCCATAAACCTGAAAACTACGCCAATGTGTCACTGTCCTGCTTGAGTTCCACACTGTCCTCCACACACTATAATTAGTCCAGGTATGGTATCTGCAAACATTAAAATTGTCCTACAGTCACACTCCACACAGAAATACTGACTCACTCGCTACTGTGAGCAAGTGCAGTACTAACACATTCCCCGAGGACCGACTTAAGTACTGACTCACACCAGACAGAGTAAGTGAAATATTGACAAGGTCACAGTGGAGCAGGAGAAATACTGACAGACATCCCATGTCTGTATTTGTTTCTGTGTATGAGTAAGTGTCTCTATATCTTTGTGTTAGTGTGTGTATATCTGTGTGTATCAGTCTGAGGTGAGTCTGCAGTCTCTATGGTGCTAACGTGATGTAATATCCCTCTGATACGAGATCTGACGAAGTGTCCTTTCATTTCTGTCCACAGATGGTGTCAGACCTGTTGACCTTTCTGACAGTCTCTGCTGGGCTCCCCACACCACTGCACAGGTGAGAGTGGATGGTAAAAATCATCAGGGGTTCAGTTTGGGAGGGACAGAGGGAGGGCAGCAACTCACAGCACCATCCAAACACAGACAGACAGACACACACACACAGACACATACACAGACAGAAACACGCACAGACACACACACAGACACACACACAGACATAAACACACAAACATACATACTCACCGAGATGCAGAGAGAACACACAGACGCACAAACAGATACACAGGGACGCACTCACACTCGTGTCCCCAGCCCTATATTCTGAGGTTCCATTCAGCCCTTCGGACCTGCTACAGAGGAGCAGATTGAGACCACTCCGACGATTAGGTGCAGTTTTGGGAATGTACTTGGAAAATCCAGGCTGGGTCAGGAAGTGACCCTGCCACTCCCAATCCCTCGTTCCAGGCTTCCCCTCTCTGTAACTTCTGCTCCAGATGTGGGTCATGTTACAGACCCAGATTCACTGGGAATTCGCCTCCCAGACCCCACTCAGGGAAAACCTAAACAAATCGTCTGCTCTCCTGGAATGCAGCATTGTACAACACGACTTTCAGGAAAATAACCAGTTACTTTCGAAAAGCATAACATGAGAACATAAGAAATGGGAGCAGGAGTAGGCTATTCGGCCCCTCAAACCTGCACTATCATTCAATAAGAGCATGGCTGATCTACTCCAGGGTCCAACCCCACTTTCCTGCTAACCCCTTGCATCCCTAAACTCGCTGATATGTCAAAAGCCAATCCACCCCGTACATAAATGCATTCAGTGCCCCTTGGATGCTACCTGAACGGTTGTTTTTTTTTCAGCACTACACTTTCAACACACACGCGCGCACACACACATGCAAACACAAATAGCTGAGAGAGACACAGAGGTGCACAAACAGACACACAAAGACGTATACATGCCAAGCGACATGCGCACGCGCACACACACACTCACAAAACACACACAGCCACATATTTCACCAGTTTCCTCATTTCCCCTTCCCTCAACATATTCCAGATCCAACCCTCCAACTCGGCACCGCCTTCTTGAACTGTATTACCTGTCCATATTCCTTCCCACCTATCCACTCCACCCTCCTCTCTGACCTTTCACCGTCACCCCAACTTCATTTAACAATCGCCTTCCCAGCTACGTTCCCCAGAACCATCCCCTCCCATTTATCCCTCAGCTCCCTTTGCCAACAAGCCTCATTCCTAATGAAGGGATTATGCTGGATATTTTGACTCTCCTGCTCCTTGGATGATGCCTGAATGGTTGTGCTGTTTCTGCACCACTCTCTTTCAACACAGACACACGCATGCACACACACAGACACAGAAGCGCACATACAGAGAGACACAGACACAGACAAACAGACAGGCAGACACAAACACATACCAACACACGCACAAACACACAGACACACACAAACACACTTCCCACCCGTGAAGACATCCACACTCTCCCTCTACACACAGACACCAACATTCCCCCCACACACACACATTGGCTCACGCACAGGCAAAGACGCAGGCACACGCAGACACACATGCATACAGACTGCAATACTCTAACAGTCACATACACACCCACATTCCCCACACATGCACACATACGTTAACACAGACACGCACAAACAGATATATACACTCAAACAGGCACACACTAACACACACGAAGACACACGCAAAAACACAGATACAAACACACACACACACACGCACACATATGCAGGCACACAGATACACACAGACAGGCATACACACACAAGCACACTGGCAGAGGCACACACGCATTGACATACACCACATAGAAATCACACCCATACAAACCAACTCACAGGCACGCACGCGCACACAGACTCTCTCTCACACACGCACACACAGATGCCCACAGCCACCCATACACAGACACTCAAATTCCCCACACACATGCACACGCATGCACAGGCACAGATGTACACAAACACACAGGTATGCACACACGCAGACACACAGTGACACACAAAGACATGCACACACACAAGCGCGCACGCATACATAAAGCCGCTCACACACAGACTTACAAACATCTAAACACACACAGAGGCACACACACACACACACACACACACAGAAACACACACAACTTGTAAAATGCAATGTTTAGTGATAGTGACTTACCCTTGCAATTAATCTTTCATGTAAGAAAGGATTGAAAAGTCCTAAAACACACCAGCAGAGCATTGCATTTTATCACTTTCAGCAAAAGAGGGAGAGATGGAGGGAGAGGGGAGGGAGGAAGGGAGGCTTTGAACCCCATTCAATTATCCACCCCAAAACAATACATTTCCCATTGCACACAAATGCAGAGATAGAGATGCAAATATACATACACATCCTAATGCAGAACACACCGAGAGATAGATAAACATAGGTACACATATAGACACACACAAATCGATAAACGTGGACAGAAATATGCAGATGCATACTTGGACATGCAAGCACCCATGAAACCATAGAGTTATACAGGGGGTTTGAAAACAGACCTATTAACCCATACACTCAATGCTAACGATAATCTCAAACTAAACTAGTCCCATATTCCTGCGCTTGGACCATTTCAGTTTCTGGAAGATATGAGGCTGACCAACGTGGTGCCATTATTAAATAACTGGCAAGGAAAAGCGAGGGAGCAATAGACTAGTGAGCCTGACTTCGATGGTGGGCAAGTTGTTGGAGAGAATCCTAACGACAGGATTTACATGTATTTGGAAAGGCAAGGACTGATAAAGGAAAGTCAACATGGCTTTGTGCATGAGCGATCATGTCTTACGAGCTGGATTACCTTTTCTTGAAGAAGTAACACAAAGCATTGATGAGGGAATAGCAGTGGATGTGACCTATATAGACTTCAGTAAGGCGTTCGACAAGGTTCCCATGAAAGACTGGTTAGCAAGGTGAGATCTCATGTAATACAAGGAGAACTAGCCATTTGGATACAGAACTGCCTCAATGGTAGAAGACAGATAGTCGTGGTGCAGGGTTGTTTTTCAGACTGGAGGCCCGTGACCAGTGTGTGCCACAAAGATTGATGCTGGTTCCACTGCTGTTCATCATTTACATAAATGATTTGGATGTGAACACAGGAGGCATGGTCAGTCAGTTCATATTTGACACCAAAATTGAAGGCGCAGTGGACAGAGAAAATGATTACCTCAGAGCATAACAGGAACTTGATCAGACGGACCAATGGACTGACGAGTTGCAGATGGAGTCTAATTTAGATAAATGTGAAGTGCTGCAGTTTGGAAAGAAAAATCGCGGATTGGCTTGTACATTTAATGTCGATATCGTGGGGAACTTTGCTAAACAATGAGACCTTGGAGTGCAGGTTCATAGTACTTTGAAAGTGGAGTTGCAGGGAGACAGGATAGTAAAGGAGTTGTTTGATATGCGTGTCGTTTTTGGACAGTACATTGAATGTAATAGTTGGAAGGTCATATTGCGGCTGTACAGGACCTTGGTTAGGCCACTATTGAATACTTCGTACAATTACGGTCTCGCTCTTCGAGGAAGGATGTGTGAAACCTGAAAGGATTCAGAAAAGATTTACAAAGATATTGCCAGGGTTGGATGTTTTGAGATTTATGGAGAGACTGAATGTGCCGGGGTAATTTTCCCTGCAGCATCAGCGTTGAGTGGTGATCATAGAGGTTTATAAACTCACAAGTGGATTGTATGGTGTCAATACCCCGGATCGTTTTCCCAGGGTATCCCTTTCCAAAGCTAGAGGATATTGTTTGAAGGTCAGAGGGGAAAGACTTAAAAGGGATCTAAGGGGCAACGTTTTCAAAGAAAGGGTGCTTTATATGTAATGAGTTGCCGGAGCAAGTTGTGGAGGCGGGGACAATTACAACAGTTAAATGGCATCTGGCTGGACACATGAAAAGGAAGTGTGTAGGGAGATATGGGCCCAATGCTGGCAAATGGAACAACATTAATGCAGGGCATCTGTTTGGCAGGATCGAGTTGGATAGAAGGGTGTGTTTCCATGCTGGACAGCTCTATGACACTCTATCTTCAGTAAAACTTTCGCCTGTCATCTTAAAATTACTCCCTTATCTTGAAATCCACGATCCAAAGGAAAGGGCTCCTGCCATTCAAAATTATCTATACCCTTCATTGTTTTGTAAACCTCTATAACGTTCATTAGGTCTCAAAGGTCTATGCTGCAGTCGAACAGGTCCCAGTCCATCGAGCCTGTCCTTATAACTTCAACACTCCATTCCCAGCAACAGCCTGGTAAATCTTTGTCTGAACCATCACCAGTTTAATAATATCCTCAATGTAACTGGTTGACCAGAACTGCACACAGTACTTCAGGAGAGACCTCACATGTTCAGCACAAGCTAAATATAATCTTCCTGCTCCTGTACTTAAAGGTCTGAGCAATGAAGATCAGCAAAGCAAGCGCCTTCATAACTAGCCTGCCCACACATGATGTAAACTTCAAAGAAATATATCAGAACCCCTAGGTCTCTCTGTTCTACAACGCTACCAAAGGCTAGACATTTAATTGTGTATATTCTCTCATTGTTTGCTTTACGAAATTGTGATACATTGATTTATTGAAATTAATCTCCATCTGCCACTCCTCAGCCCAGTGAGTGATAATACTGGGGAAGAAAGGCTGGACAGCAATCAGCTGACTTGGATCATTTCGTGGTTTTAAGAAGAGGGCAGTCAAACGTTACAGGCGGGAAAGAGTGATTGGTGTTTTTGATCCAGAAAGTAGGCTCCTTCTTCGTCTCTGCTGTTCAGTAATAAATATCTATTCCAGATCCTTTCTCGTGCAGAGTGTCTCTGTATATGTCTTTCCCTCATATTGCAGATGACAGATAAAAGCCACTTAAGGTGAAAATGATAGCCAAGTAATTAAAGATTTTCATAGTTTATCTCGAAGGCAAAGCACATAAACTCAACATCCTATAGTTGAGGTGAGTACCTTTAATCAGTTTAACAAAGTGATTCTTTTAACTGTGTAATTCAGTAAAGTTAACCAAACCATATCGAGCTGAAAGCTGACATTTAAAATGTGACCCAAATTCTGGACATGGTTTCAGTCTTGTGTAGTGGGTAACGCCCATGCCTCTGAGCCAGAGCTCTGGGTTCGATTCCAATACCCGAACTTGTGTGGTATTGTCTCTCACTCTGGACCAAAAGGTCTGGGTGCAAGACCTGCCTGTCAAGGAGGTATGTCACAGTATTTCAAAACAGGCTGATGAACAAACAAACAGGAGAATAATGTTGCAGCTTTAGGGATTGTTGACAGGTGGTGGTTGTGTCCCTTCCTCTGAGCCCAAAAGTCCAGATAAAAATACCACAGAGGTGTTTCATAATGTGACTGGACAGGTTGGTAAAATAATTTTATAATTGTGGTGTGATGAAGAGGGAAGATGAGTCAGTATTCAATTTCAGAATGTGGGCCCAGGTTTACTGAAAACACAGCCATTTGTGTTGATTGGAGTCACATTTACACATTCTATTCGTTTATAAAATCATGAAGACCATGGATAGGGTGAATAGTCAGGGTTTTTACCCCATGTGGGGAAGTCCACAACTAGTGGACATAGGATTAAGGTGAGATGGCCAAGATTTAAATGGGTCCTAAAGGGACCATTTTCACAAATGGTTTATGTATGCAGTGAGCTGTCAGACGAAGTGGTGGAGGATGGTACAAATTACAACATTTAAAACGCATCTGGATGTGGTCATGAATTGGAATGGTTTAGAGGGATATGGTACAAATGGTGTAAAATGAAACTGAGTTAATTTATGACATCTGGTTGGCAAGAATGAGTTTGATGAAAGGGTCAGTTTCTGTGCTGTACATTTCTATGATTCATTGATCCTATTAACAAAATGATCCCTTTGTAATATTATGCAACCTTCTTCACTTTCCACTATATAACTAAACTTGGTGTCATCTGTAAAGTTGCTCGATGTACATTGCATAATTCTCATCTAAGTCACTGATATAAATGACAAAAAAATGTGGATCCCGTACCAATCCCTTTGGAACGCCACTGGTCAAAGGCCTCCTGTCCCAAAGACAACAATCCTCCACCACCCTCTACCTCCTTCCAATAAGCTGAAACACACACACGCATAGAGACATAGAGACCGAGGCACAGTTCTGTCTTTAAGACAGAGATGTTTTAATGATAAGGGGAACAAGGTTACAATGAGAAGGCAGGAGAATTTTTTTGAAAAACATGTTAGCCATAATTGAACAGCAAATCATACTTGATGGAGCAAACAGTCTAATTATGCACCAATTCCATACGCTCTATGGTTTACACTATGAGAAATGTCTCCCCAAGCGAAGAGTGGAGGCTGAATTTGATAAATACTTTCTGAACAGAGGCAATGGGAATGTGGGATAGGTTTGAGGGGCTGAATGGACTATGTATTTCCTATTGGTTGGGCCCTCGTTTTTAAAATGGGAAGCTGACTTGCTTTGAGGTTCATACACTTCTAAATTTCGAGTTTCTTCCATTTAAGATTGAGATAAGGATGCTCTTATCTCCTTTGGGTTGAGCTGTCTGTGGTATTCTCATCCCCAGGAAACAGTGAAGACTGGGCCATACAGTCATAGAGTCCGAGAGATGTGCAGCCCAGAAGCAGACCTTTCGGTCCAACACGCCCATGCTGACCATATATGCTAACTCAATCTGGTCCCACCTGCCATATCCCTCCAAACACCTCCTATTCGTAATCCTATCCAGATGCCTTTTAACTGTTGCAACTGTACCAGCCTCCACAACTTCCTCTGGCAGTTCATTCCTTATCACCCTCTGCACGAAAGAGTTGCCGTTAGGCCTCTTTTATATATGTCCCCTCTCACCCTAAACCTATACCCTCAAGTTATGGACTCAATTACCTTAGGGAAAATACCCTGCCTGTTTACCCTATCCATGCTCCTCATGATTTTTATAAGCCTCTATAAGGTCACCTGTCAAAGACTATCGCTTAATTTAAAGTGCAGTGACTACAGCAATTTTAAACACAACAGCCAAACACAAAATTAATAATGGATATTATTGGTTGTGTTGTTAAAGGGACGCATGTTTGTCAGGGTAATAGGAACTCTCCCCTCTCCTCAGTGTCTGAAGTTCAAAATTGAGCACATGACTGACATTGCAGATGGTTCTATCGTTGCATAAGAAAGACAGCATTTTTGACCGGATAGCAATTCCCCCAAATGTTAGTTTATATTCTGTGCTCATCTTCAAAACCCTCAGGCGTCAGGACCATTGACAGTACGAACTCCACCTGGTCATCTGACAACAAATGGCCCTAATGGAGGATCACTGAGATCAGCAAGAAATCGACAGTCAGCTGCACAGTACAGCAGGAGGCCATGCAACATTTCTGGGCTGTTAAACAGGAACAGGAGGGCCCTGGTCCGCTACCAGGAAATACAGAGTCGAGATAATTACTTATTTTCAGGTTGGAAAGCTGTAACTAGTGGAATTCCTCAGGAATCAACGTGAGGTTAGCAACAGTTTACAATGATTTGGATGAAGGGGCTGAATGGGTTGGAGCTCATACACCAGGATAGTCATTCAACAAGATTTCATGTGGAAGCAGAACGTCTGCAAGGGAATACAGACAAGAGAGGACAGTGAGTAAATCTTCACTAAAAAACAAGGAGTACAATGTGGGTGATGGGAAGTTTCTGTTTGGGAAGAAGCATAAAACGACCGTAAATTATATAACTGGAGGCAGAATGCAGAACTCCGTGGTACAAAGAGATTCGTGTGTCCTGCTACATAAATCACACAAAGTTAGTCTGTACAGGCAGCACGTGATTGGAAAATTAAATGAAATGATACTTTTTCTTGCAAAGAGAATTGATCCTTAAACATCTAAAGGATGTTTTACTGCATCTGTACAGGCCGTTGCTGAGACCACATCTGAGGTACTGTCTATGATTGTAATTCCCCTGAAGTGAAAAAAACAAATTGCTTTTGAAATGTTTCAAAGGTGTTTCTCTTTACTCGTCCTTGCGATGAAGGTATTGAACGATTAAACGTTTAGGCCTGAGAATGAGAAATGTTCTTATTAACCATATAAGGTTTTGAGCTGGTGAAGACCTGATGAATATTTTATCGTCTATGAGACAATAATACTGGGGAGCTATTTTAAGAATAAGATGCATTCATTGAAATGCAGATATTGTGAAGATATTACAAGTTATATTATAAAAGTATACGGGAACGTATAAACACATCTTCAAATCTCGTGGCGCTATTTGTTGCGAAAGAAATGGCTGGGTGTCCAGCATTAACAGTGATGTACCTACACGGAGCAGGGAATGTGCTGGAGTCCTACAGTTCATACACTGTTTAAACAGACTTCATTTGGTCCAGTTTGGGGTCGGATATCGTTATTGCGTGATTCAACTCAGAGAGGGAATAATGCATCCTTCCTGAAAAGGAAAGGCTGTTTCTTCCTCTCTCTCTCTCTCTGTGTTCCTCTTCTCAGCAATGTGGGTGAGCTGAAGACTCCTCATTCATCTATCCCGCTCATGGAGAATTCCTATCGAAGATTCACTGGAATCACCCCACGGCCTGAAGTAAAGGCAATCCAGCTGAATCCACCTGTTCCAGGAAGTGATCCCATTACCAGTAGGTTCTAAGAGCAGAATAGCTATATAAGCTGAATGATATTTGGAACAATCACTTATGACTCCTTTTGCAATAAGTTCAATTAATATTTGGGCACAGTTCTTTCAAGTTAACGCTCTGCGAAGATTATATTTTTCAGTTTGTCATCAAATGTGTGCACGTGTCAGTATTTTTAGAGAGGGAAACATCGGCACACAGATTTGCTATCGTCAAACTGTCATTCATCTTTCCATCCTAGTTTGAGTAATTTTGTTTCAGTCATAGACTTGTTAATTTGAGCCGATTAAAGAATCCTGCCTCACTTGTTTCTAATCCTCACACAGTCTGAGACCTATATTATTGATCATATCACCAACCCGGTTACATTAACATTTGCAAGGAGCAGCGGAAGCGTGGGACTAGGAAAGGGAATAATGCCCTGAACTATAGATCAGTGAATCTGACGTCCTTTGTGGGCACGTTGTTGGAGAGCATTGAGGGGAGAGGATTTACATGTATTTGCAAATGTAACAACTGATGAAGGAGAGTCAACAACGCTTTGTGCATTGGAAATCATTTCGAACAAAGTTGATTGCATTTTGTGAAAAGGTGACAAAGAAGATCGGTGATGGCAGTATGTTAGATGCTGTCCATATAGATTCAGCAAGGCATTCGACAGGATTCCGCATAACAGACAAGTTAGTAAGGTTAGGTCATAAATAGATCCTAGATAAGCTAGCCAAATGACTACAAAATGAGAGTGAGCTAGGAGACACAGGGCGGTAGAAGACTGGTTTTCAGACTGGAGGCCTATGACCAGTGTTGTGCCACAAGGAGACGTGCTGAATCCACTGCTTTTAATTATTTATATAAATGATTTGAATGTGAATATTTGCCTGTTTATTATGTTTACAGATTATATTAAAATTGAAGGTACAGTGGCTGGCAAATTTTACCTCAGAGTACGATGAGACCTTGATCAGATGGGCCAATGGGTCAAGGAGTGGCAGATGGAGTTAAATTTAGATAAATGTGAAGTATTGCATTTTGGTAAGGTACAATAGGGCAGGACATATGCAATTAATGGTGAGGTCCTGGGGAGTGTTGTTGAACAAAAGGGCGAAGGCTCATAGATCCTTGAAAGTGATGTCGCAGGTAGATAGGGTGTTGAAGGAGGGGTTTGGTATGTCTTTATTGATCAGCGCATTGACTATGCGAGCTGGGAGACCGTGTTGCGACTGGGCAGAATGCTGGTGAGGCCAGATTTAGGATACTGTGTTTAATTCAGTTCGTTCTGCTACAGGTAGGATGTTGTTAAAATTGAGAGTCCGCAGAAAATCTGTATAAGGATATTGCTTGGCATGAAGGGATTAGGCTACAGGGAGAGGCTGGACAGACTGGGGCTTGTTTACTCTGGAGCATTGGAGGCTGAGGTGTAACATTATAGAGGTTTATAAAATCATGAGGAACATGGATAATCTGAATAGCCAGCGTCTTTTTTTCCATGTTAGGGGAATCCAAAGCTATAGGACAAAGGCTTAAGGTGAGAGGAGAACGATAGTAAAGGGTCAATGCTTTCATGGAGGTTGTGGTGTCTGTACGGAATGAGCTCTCAGCAAAAGTGACGGAGGCTGGTACAGTTACAACGTTTAAAAGACATCTGGATATGCATATTAATAGGAAGGATTAAGATAAATATAGCCTTACTGCTGGCAAATGAACTAGATCAGATTGGGATGGCTGAGTTATATGGACAGGACTCCTTGCTGCATGACACTGTAAGGGAGATGAGGACAAATTCTAAAAGGACCATTTGAGTGGGAATTCTCTTTTCCAGAGGTATGTAGCGCCTCTTTGTTCACATTTATCCAAAGCTGAGTTAAATATTTGACAGAGAAGTGTGTCACAGATGATGGGATACGGAAAGAAAAGTAGGACTGAGACCATAACCTGATCAGCCACAATCGTAGTGCCTGGTGGAGAAGGTTCATAGTGTCGAACGATCTAACCCTGCTCCTGTTCTGATTTTCCATTCAGACCCTCCAACTTGCTAGATAGGTGCAGTTTGTGGCCACTGACTGCTACAGCTCCCCTAACTCTCTGGAATAGAGAAATCCTGACATTCACCATCCCTTGTTTGAAGAAATCACTGCCTGCTCCTACACGATGACTTATTGATATGAGCAATAGAGGTGAATACAAAGACTCAGCAAAGAACAAATGCCCATGATATCAAGGCAATATTTAACTGACGGTGACATCAAGGAGCCTGAGCAAAATTGCACTTCATCAGAATCCATTGCAAACTCTCCAGTGTTTGGAATCATCCACAGTACACTGGAACATGTTTGCCATCAGTGGGCACCAATCATCTCAGCCGTGGGACATCTCTGCAAGAAATCCTCAGGGTAGCTACCTCAGCCCAGGCATCCCCATTTTTTTCAGCAGGGAATCCCTGCTTTGAGGATGCAGAACACATCGATCAGAAATGGGGATGTTCACTGAAATTTACACAATATTCAGAAAGCTTCGTCATCTCTGACCTCCTGATGCAGTCTGTGTCCATGTGCAACAGGACTGAGACAACGCTCAAGCCTGTGCTGTTAAACTGTCGGTAACATTCAGGAAACAGCGCTGCAAATTGCCACAGTAAATGCAAGAGTTCACTCACTACCTCAATCTGGCTTCACAGGAATATGGAAAAATCATTCAGCCCATCATAACTACTGGACAAGAAGAGGGACAGCACATTCAGTCTCTCCTGCCGTTAAACAGGAAGACAAGGAGTCTGCTCATGCCCACACATCACTTACACGGGATCAGAAAGTGACCATTTCATACCTGGAGTCACTTGCAAAGGAACAGGAAGAGGCCATTCAGATTCTCAAGTACTAACACAGGATCAAAAAAGTGTCAGAGATGCTTCATCATAATAAACAAATGGAGCAGGAACTGCACTGATGGACCGTTCCATGGTATTCCTCGTGGCTTCTTTATTTGTAGTGCATCCGTGTTCTGTTAGCATGCTTTTCTGTCAGTGGGAATGAAGCCATTTTTTTAACCAGTCTCAAAGGCATCTTCCGTCGCAGAGAGAGCAGACCTATGGAAAGCTGGTGGGAAATGGCTAACTGAAGAATGAAGGTATTGTGGCTGCTGACAGAATTATGGACAATGTAACGTTGAGTAGAGGGTCACACGGTAACTGTGCATTACAGTGTTCA
This sequence comes from Hemiscyllium ocellatum, assembly GCF_020745735.1. Taxonomy (NCBI): domain Eukaryota; kingdom Metazoa; phylum Chordata; class Chondrichthyes; order Orectolobiformes; family Hemiscylliidae; genus Hemiscyllium; species Hemiscyllium ocellatum. The sequence continues at coordinate 697,845 of NW_026867726.1, read as the reverse complement.
GAGTTCATTCGGAGCCTGTACCTCTCTGTTAATCGAAATGAAGTCTATGCACTGGCACATAAACTATTGGGAATCGAGGATCTAATGGAAAGTACGAAATTTCTCACCTTATCACTGGCTGCTTGGGACAAAATGAGTGTCCGTCCATAACCGTCAAGTTTCATCTTCGTATTCTCTCACAGTGCTACAGGTTAACCACATAGTTACCGCTCTCTCTCCTGATGGTACCATCATGCCAGGGTTCAGTCTGGTGAAACTCATTTGCACTGTCTCGGTAACGTGGCGATCATTATTTCTGAAGTAGACTCAGTCTGTACATAACACCCCAAATTCTCTTTTAACAAAACACTACCATTGAGTAAGGTATATTTACTGTGGTACTCAATTATTTTGCATGAAAGACAATATATCATTTCCAGTTATAATTACTTTCTGTCGAACCTGAATTATGTTAGTGACTTATAACCAAGTACATCCAGGTCCTCTTCAACAATTGAACTTCCTAACCTCTCACCATTTAATAAACTCAAAAGAAAATCATTTTATTTGTTGTTCCTATTCAATCATGTTATACCTTGCGAACAGCAATTGCGCAAGCACTGATCCTTCTGATATCCCATAAGCCTTCCACCCAGTGAAAACATGACTCTCTTCATTTTGCCCATTATCCGATTTTTGATCCATTCTGTGTGTTCCACCCCTACCTACCCGTGGACTCTAACATTACCCACTCACCAGCATTCAGCCATGGCAAAGGTTTTCTGAAAAATCAAATCCTCTACACCCACTGGTTGTCAATTTTCGATATCACAACGGACCATCTCCACAAACTACAGCAGGTTTATAAAGGATCCTTCCCCTTTCCTGAATCTAGGCTGACTCCACCAAATCATATCATTATTTTCCAAACGTCTAGTTGTCACATTCCTTCTAAAGGGTTACAATGTTTTTTTCCCACAGCTGACATCAAGCTATTTAATTTTTTGTTTGCCCTCTCCGTACTGTTTTCAATGTTTAGGTTTACAATAGCTGATTTCCAGTCTGCAGGATCCTTTCCAGAATCTCACCAGCTTTGAAGAATAGTCAGTAGTTCTTCCACTAGCTCTGTTGCCACCTTCTCAATACTCGGGGATGTAGCTCATCAGTTCCAACAACATACCAATATTCAATTCGATTAGGTTTTCAAAGACATAGTCTTCATTAGTTCTAATTTCGTGCAGCCCCTCATTTTCACCAAGGACCCTGTTCCCTAGTGTTTCTGGAAGTGAGTTTCTGCACCTTCTTCTGTGGAGGCAGAACCAATGTATTCCTCTCAGCAGGCAGATGGCTTCTTTCAGGTAGTGGTATACCGGAGGCTTGCACTCCGGAAATGTTACTCACTCCTGCCTGGAAATTGCCAGACTCAATCCAATCCACTCCATTGCGATGGATATGTCACCCACCTCTTGCCTGGAAAGTTCCAGAATCAATCCAATTCACTTCATGGTGAGTGTCAGCACAGTTCTGGTGCGAGATTGAAGGAGGGGACACAGCTCAGTGGCCCCCTCATTTTTTAAAGACGCTTGTTTCACATTTTACACTTGGAATGTGTCCAGCTTAGACAAATGTTCCTGGAAATTCCTGCCAGGATCATGCAGTGCCCTGCCCCTCCCTGTACACGGACCTTTCCTTCTGTGTAACCCCGATTCCATGTATTTACCATGGACCCAGAACACTCTGTAAATGCAGTGCTCATATCTCATCCAGAGTGGGTCACCATACCCTTGGGTCTCTCTGAATGGACACAGCAGCTGAAAACGGAAACCCGTGAAAAGCATCCACAGAACATCCCTTTACCTGTAATGACAGCAGCAAGTCAAATTTTCACACACATGGTGCACCAATTCCATGTTGAAAATGTTTCTTTTCTTAGCAGAACAACACAGTTACATCTCTGCACAGCCCTACACTTACAGTTTCCTTCTCCAAAACAATCAGTTGACAATCTAACATTCCGTGTCTTTATATCTCAGCAACTATAAGGGCAGCACCAGTATTGCCGATGGAGTTGATCATCACACTCAGAGATTCTCCAATATTTTCAGACGCTGGGGAATTTTATTTCAGATCTCCATCATCCACAGTTCCTTGGTTTATTTCACCTTTAATTCTGTTGTTTCACGAGGTGTCAGCGTCACTGGCAGCATTTGTCATCCATCACTAATTGCCATTGACTGCGAGACCATTCGTTTAGACAATATGGAGCCAACCTTTTTTTGTCACACTTAGTTTCTTTACCAAAGGCTTTCAGTGAAATAATAAAAGAAACCCTGATGGTTTATGATGCCGTTTGCAAAATGAGGTCTCTTTCCGATTGTTGATATTTGAACTTAAGTTCTATCATTGATTCTGGTAGAATTTGAAATAATGCCTTCAGAGTCATAACACGGCAAGTGACATTATTATTCTGAAATGAGGACCCTATTATGAAATAACTGGAGAGAGAAGAAAATGTTTGTGGTCAAAATATTTGTAACTGGAAGAGTGGTCTGAAAAGAACTGGAGCCGTAAAATCTGAAGTTAACAAGGGGGGAGATGATTGCTTATTCAGCAACAGCACTGAGGCAGAGCTGGAGACTGAGGATATTATAATGGTGGGTGTAGGCAGGGTTGATAACAGAGAGAATATACAGACATAAAACAGTTCAGGGCAAAAGGAAAACTCAAGGGTCTGAACAGTCTTGTTCTTTCTTAGATGTTTATGAGTGAGGATTCAGAAATGGATAGAAATGAAGTGGAATTTGTGACTGAAACTGAAGATAACAGGTTATGTATTTGTTAAATATAAATAACAGAAATAGCAATAACCTTCACCATCGCTAATAGAATTGATAGAGATAGGTTTACCAGCAACAGCAGTAATAGCGAGGATAGGACAGTATCTTGCCTGAATAATCATCAGTACGGCTTGTATCCGCTAATCTAACCGTGCCCAATCCTCATAAATCAAGTATATACCCAAGGATAAACATCTGTCCATTGTTAGAATATTCCAGTCTAATGCTGTAAGATTCTGATCCATTTTTGGAACATTCCAATCTGTTGTTCTAAGATTCTCTTCCTCTCCCTCTCCCTGTAGCTGCTGATCCCAACCATCTTGAGGATGACGCTGCCGCTGATATTAGGGAATAACAGGTTGAAGGAAGCCCCTTACTAATAGAATAGGGAAACCTTCCAATGACACAGTTAGTGTCCATGGCGACTGACATCAATCACAGTCAATGTACAAACAGCTCCAGTTAACCCTTTCACTACAATCCTTACAAGTCACAATAATACTTCGCCTGGTTGGGATGTTGAAATCGCTCACTATCGGGCTTCTAAGCATCATCTCCAATTGTAAAGTTAGAGGTTAGGCAGGCAGATGATACTTTCTACCCACTAGCTCGATGATCCTACTATGTTTTGGCAGGGTCGGAATTGCTGGGCTCCCAAGGCCGGCTGTGTCTGATAACCAGGCCTGCTGCATCCTTTCGTTTTATTTATTTATGTTTAACTTTGACATTTATCATACCATCATCTAACGGTTTAGGTGGGGTTAGGCATTTCTGAGAGGCTCCTACAGTCCCATAAACACCATAGATACTGTCCATTCCTTGTGGCCCTTGCAGCTGCGGCCGGGTACTGTGGAGTGACGATTAACTTCTTACAGAACCAGGATTCTTCGTTTTACCTTTTCCCAGTTATTGCTGGGGTCTGAGCAGGATTGGAAGTATGGAAGTCTCTCCCGGCTGCTGCACTCTGTCTGACATTTCTCTCAGAATTGTCTTTTGATGTTCTTTCCTCCTGCATTGGAGAACTGCATGTGAGGCAATCTGTTTCCTGAATTTGTTTTTTGACAAGTGTGTGTTTACAGGATGTTACCATATTGGAACAGTTATTGCTTAGTAGTTAAACAATCTATTATTCTGTTTTTTGTGTGTGTTTTGTCAACAGTAGTTGAATGAATTGTGCTTTGCTTAATTTTGAACAAGTGAATTGCATCTGAAACACAGCACCTCACATTAATCTTTAAAATAAGTAAATGTTCCGGTCAAGACAACCTTCATCATATATTTTGGGATGTGTCTGCTCAGTTGCATAACAAAAAGGACAGATAATCACGTATTAATTGGCTAATTACTTAATGAACAACATGTTGCAGAAACACAGCATGTTACAGCGGAATGTGCCATGCTGGAGGAGTGATAGATCTATCAGGAATTATATCGGATAGTTAATTCACCTCACAGGTCCAGCCCAGACCGTATAAGCCCAGATGAGATATCTGTTCAACATGGAGCACTGTGCAGACCAGGTTCAGTACAACCCAGCAATCAGTCCAGGATGGAATATAACACAGGTCTCTCCAGTCCACTATCTATCTGTCCAACTCGTGCAGCAGTACAGTACACATCGATGCACTGATTCAGAAACACTGACGAAACGGTCTGTCCAGCATTGGGTGATATGTAGCCCACACCAGTGTTTTGTTCTCTAGACGTGAACAAGGCATCTGTACAGTATGGGCAGCTGTGCCGTGAATGGATCTATAAACCTGGAGCAGTTACCGTCAAAGCAGCTGTTTTCATCACCCCTGTACATTGCTCAGTAACACTGTGTTAGATCACTGCCCAGAGTGAGGAAACTTGCAGTCCATTTTGTAAGTGACAGGATGTGCAGCTCCCATCCATTTACAGCCACATCTGTCCATTGTGCCATGACAGGGGATGCTGTGGGTGTGAACGTCACTGCCAGAGAGAGATGGTGGGGGAATCAGTATAAATATCAACAAACAAAATAATTTTAGGGAAAAAAAGGAAGGAAGATTGAGAGACAACTTCATGGAAGATCACAGGTTTCAGAATGCTGAAATGAAGATATTTTGACAGCATCCTGCAACGTGAGCCAGTATTCCAAGGAATGATGAGTGAATGGGATATTGGTGTGAGTTTGGATGATGGAGAGGTTTGGGTGAGCATTTGTTCTTCAGCTTTGTAACTGGCAGTGGTGTCAGCGGAATCTTCAACTCATTGGGCAGAAACTAACAATAATTTATCTCAGTGACATTTTCATTGTGTGTGACTGAGGGATTATTTGTACAAGGCAGAGTTAGTTTCCTGGTGTTAGTTTATCGAACTCACCTCATTAACTACCAACACCACTCCACGATGTACTATCATTCAATACCAGTCTAATTCTCCCACCCTTCATGGCTGGAGGTAAGCACCATCGCTTGCATGCCCCGTGGATATTCTGTGATCCCTGCCACTGGCACCATCTTTAAAAGGCCAATTGGCAAACGGTTGAGATTTCTCAGTTCGGAACTGCCCTGCACAGTGGTGTGAGCTCACCATCCAGCGCAGTGCAGTATCTGCGGTCTGAAGAAATGTCCAACAATACCGGACAAGCATCAATAACCTTCACAATTCTGCCAGGATAAGGGTCACCGTCTTCTCTCTGCTCCCGCACACGCATTGAAATCTGTTATAGCATCTACCCCCGAACAAGGCTCATTCTGCATCACTCTCACTGCTGCATGCAGCACCTTCCCCCCCCTCTCTCTCCACTTTACCCCCACACTATAAACACTGTATATCTGTTATAGCACCTACCCGAACAAGGCCCATGCTCCATCACTCTCACTGCTGCACGCAGCGCCTTTCCTCTTTCTCTCTTTCTTTCTCGCCTTTCCAATACCCTCACACGGTGATAGAATATTCTGGAGAATACCGATTATGGGATGTTCCAGAAAATGTTCCAAGTAATTTCCGTTTTCAGGAAATGCAACAGTATGTAACATAAAAAGGGAAGGAGTAGGGATGTATGTTATTCAAATCACAGCCAATTAAAATCCATCACGAGGCCAATCAACCCTTCAAATGTGTTCAAGCATACAATAAAATTGCGGCTTATTTGATGGTTTTTCTCAGCTCCGTGTTACAGGAACTTTCAGTTATTCAACCCCCCGGGTTCCTGTCACTGACGAGACGACACTCAGGCACTTTTACACCGGTTTTCTTCAACCGCCTGTCCGAGGGATTTTCCCATGGGGCCGGACACTCCAAACAATATATTCCATCAGTTATATTATTTAATGTAATGATAAGCTCATTTTACACAGTCTGACCAAAATCTACAGTTATTTTATGGTTATCGGTAAGCAATAACAATTAGTATTCTGGTCATTTCACTTGTTTCACCTGATTTGATTCAGCCAAAGACAGCTTCCAAACACTTGTCTCTGATAAGATACAATTTCTAGCCGAGAACATTTTTATCCTCAGCCGTTATCTTGACCGTTATCTGAATTGTACCTTTTTCCCTTGTTTTGAAAGTTTCTACTGTCCTTTGTCTATGGCTGTTCCTGTCTGTAACATTTACACTGTCTCCCACTCATTCGGTTGGATGGGGTTGCTTTGTAATGCAGAGGGAGGACACCAGCACAGATTCCATTCCCCACACTGACAGAGGTTACTATGAAGAGGACTCTCCCTCAACCTCACCCCAACAGCTTAGGTGTGCTGACCCTCAGGTTAAACCACCACGAGTGGTCGCTCTGTCATGATACAGCAGCCACATTGGAACACTATTCTATCACTTTTGCATTTTTTTTAATCTACGTTACCATTTGTTTTGCTGGGTGTTTTGGATCAGTGTCATTTGTACTACTGCAAGCATTTCCCCACACTGCATATTCCTGCCCCATAATCCTTGACTCCATTGTTATCCACGAACCTTCTGTCTGTGCCTCAAAAATATTCAATATCTCTGCCTCCAATGCTCTGCTGGACGAGATGTCCAAAATCTCACAACACTGAGTAAATAATAAATAACCTCATCTGGGGTGTGAGGTTGTTTTTTTTGTCTCCTTACCTGCAAAAGACATCATTACTTTAGAAGCAGTTCAGAGATGCTATATTTCACATATTCCAGGGATGAAGGACATATATTATAGAGGTTTTAATAGAGTATTTTTGGAATGAGAGGTGATCTTATTGAAATATGCAAGACTTTTAGGAGCATGGATCAAGTAGATAACCACTAGGTGTTTGTCTAGTCCAAACTTGTCATTGTCATAGAATCTCTACAGTGTGGAAGCGGGATATTGTATCTATTAAGTCCACACTGGTCCACTGAACGGCATCCCACCCAGACCTGTCCCCGACCCTGACCATGTAATCCTGCACTTTCCATGACTAAACCGCTTAATCTACACATCCCTGAGTACTATGGGCAACTGGGCACGGTCAAGTAACTCTAACCTGCACATCTTTGGACTGTGGGAGGAAACTGGATCACCGGGAGGAAACATACACAAACACGGGAAAAATTGAAGGTTGCAATTGAACTCAGCTCCTTGGTGGGATGAGGCAGCAGTGCTAACCAGAGATCCGTCATGCTGCTCCGATATTTCTATTAGTTATATGTGGTTGACTAAAAAAATCTGTCTGACCTGTTCCTATCACTGAAACTGACCCAGTTCTGAGACCTTTATCATCGGCCATATCTCCAACCTGGTTACATTTAAATTTGTTGTGAACAGTGGACAAGTACTACTACAAAAGGTAGTAGTGGCACCCTACAACCACAGTCAGAACCGGAGTGAGGAGAATTCACAAAGTGGGCATTTATTCCAGTGGGAATTCTCTTTCCCAGAAGTTTGGGAGGGCTGAATCTTTATATTATATCGAGGCTGGCTTCGTCTGATTTTCCATAGACAGGTGAATCAGGGATAATGGTGCACGGAGAGAAAAGTGCAGCTGGGTCCACAATGAGATGGACCATGACCTACATTCCTGGCGGAGTAGTGTCGAAGTGCTGATTGGCCCACTCATGTCCCTCAGCCCTGTGTTCTGAGGTTCCGTTCAACCCTTCAGACCTGCTGCACACAGGCAGAATGAGGCCACGCCGATGTTTCGTCTTGTTTCGAAAATGTATTTGTAGAATTTAGGCTGGCTCAACTCCACTTTCCTGTTACCCCCTAGTATCTCTCAACTCGCTTATATGTCCGAAACCAATCCACCCCGTCTGTAAATGCATTAATTGACCCAGTTTCCACAACTCTCTGGGATCAGGAATTCCAGACATTCACTGTCTTCTGAAAGATGAGATTTCTTTACATCCCAGATTGAAATCGATATCCCTTATTCTGTATCAATGTCCCAGAGTGAGACACTCTGCACAGGTGTGGAACCATATTCTCAACAAATACCTTTCAAGCCTCCTCTGTACATTGTCCATTTCAGTAATGTCACGCTTATTCATTTCAAGCACAATGAATAATTGCCTCAACATTTTTGATGTACTCAATAATTCAACCCTTTCATCCCTGAAACCCACCTAATATACCAATCTAGTTACTTTCTGCATCAGCAGGATGACTTTATGTTTCATGCGCAGGAACACTCCAATCCCTTTTTACTGCTGGTTTGTTGGGACTCATCTTCATTCAATAACAGGCTGCCATTTGGTTGTCAATGTCATCCTCAAATTCGGATGTGTATTGCACTCATCTCCCTCCTGCAGGCTCGCAGTATAGATATAAATAACTCAAGCCATTGGACTGATATTGGTGCTAATCCAGTAGATATGTGTGTATCATAAAGATCGATGAATCCTGACTGTCCAATTTCTATGTGATAACCATCCGTCATCCCATGCTAATATATTATCCATCATACTATGAGTTTCTGTCTGGTGGAAGAGCCTTTACTTTGTGATACCTTGTGGAAAATCTCTGGAAATCCTCATGTCTACCAGTTCCCCTTTATCACTTCCGCTTGTTACATTCCCATGGATCTCCAAAAAAAACTTTGCATGATTTTACAAGGCAAAATATAGTTTCCCTTTCACAAAACCATGCTGACTCTGCCTGAACCTTTTCTAGATGCACTGCAATTCCTTCCTTAATAACATACTGTCGCAGATTCCCAGCAATAATGGTTAGACTAAATGGTTCCTGCTTTCTGTCTCGCTCCATCTTTGAAAACAGGCGCTATATCGGAGCTTTACGAGTTTTGCTGGAAAACTTCTGTAATCTAGAGAGTTATGGAATATTTCACACAGTGGCACCGGCCACTCTGTAACATCTTCTTTTAAAGCCAATTATGAATTACTGCTGACCTGCCTATTCTTAGTCTTATCTGTTGTTAAAAACCTTGTGCCTTTTGTTCGAGACAGTTCGAGAATTCTCCTATTTCTATTTTCTTGATGATTTTGAAATCCTTACAGTGCCTTCCCTGTGAGGATTGATGTCAAATACTGGTGTAAATTATCTGCCTGTTCCCTGTAGCCACTTCCCCAGTCACACCCTCCGAATGTTCTCCATATACTTTCATGACTTTCTTTCTACCAAAGGTCACACACTCATCTTCAACTTTTTATATACACACAGAAAACCTTGTGATGCTTGTTTTTATATTTCTTGCCAATTTATTGACATCATATCTTTTCATCCTTTTTCCGTCTATTTCTTGCTTTTTTTCCTCGTTTTCTCGAGTTATACAGTCATATTGCACTCAAACATTTCATCCAACCTGCCCATGCTAACCAGGTTTTCCGAACTAAACTAGTATAATGCGATTGCATTTGGTCCACATGCCTCTAAACGCTTCCCATTCATATGTTTGTACAAATGTATTTTAAATGTTGTCCCTGTAATTGCATCGACCAGCTCCTCTGGCAGCTCATTCCATGCAGAGACCTCCTCTGCGTGCAGAAGTTGTCGTGTTATCCCTGATAAATCTTCCCCTTTTCACCTTAAAGCTATATCCTATGTCGTTGGTATCCCCTATCGTGTGGAAAAGACCTCGGCAATTCACCCTATCCATGCCTCCCATGATTTTATAAACTTCCAGAATGTCACCTCTCAATGTTCTTCATTCCATTTGAAACTAACTTCAAGAATAAACATCCGCTCATAAGCAGTGCAAATTTGAAACAATATTTTAAAAATGACAGGTGAACAACACTCAGCCCTAACTTCATTCTGTGATTTGTTTTTCTCTATGTTACAATACTAAGGCAGGTGCAACTCTTACTAGTGCCAATAAGACGTCAAGAAAATAAATTCCTTTGTCTAAAGGGGATGATGATCTCTACAGTGAAAAGGTTTCTCTAGCCAGAGCTATGTAAGAACGGGACTGGTTATACCACACGGTAAGCGTGCAGTTGCCTTTAGTACAGTGAGATGAAGGCTGAGAATACTGTTTGAAATTTGGATTATTCAGTGCAAAGGGGAAGAGGTGTCTTCAATAAAGTTTACTGCAAGAAGGAATCTTTCCGGAGTGAGATGAATGGAGAGGCCGAACCACATTGAGACCAGAGGCAAAGTGGCAGCAGAAACGGAGCTTGATGCTACTGCAGGGAAGGTAGACATTGATCAAAGAACTTCAGTTGTCGTGGGTCGGGACAATAATGTCAGAGAATGAGCATTGTAATTGGAGAGGGAGTACCTGGAATCAGAAATGGGAGACGCACAGGGAAGAGGATACAGCAGCAATGGGAGGGGTTTTAAGATGTAAGTTAGGAAGCACTCATGAAATTCATGCTTTGTATCTGCTTCTGGTCCCAGAAATAAATGCCCTAAATCTGGGTACACACTAATGCTCGTTAATTTGTGATTGAATAGTATCCTTGACAGACTTTGTGAACCACGGATGGTTCATCTTCTTTCGAATCCTTCTTTTCGAACAGAAACAATTATTTCTGTGCAGTATGGGATATCTGCTTGAATGTCTGCCCATCTATACCCACTGACTTTCCTCTGGGTGTAATTCCACATCATGACTCAGACCAGATGTGAGACAGAAATCATCAATTTAGATGTCTGGTTCTATTCAGCCATTCGAGGGGAACTTCTGCATGTGGCAGAACATATGATCAGCGGAGACTGACTCAATCACACCTCCCAAGTGAAGCAACATTTCAATTGTACTCTTTCAATCCAGTCCCCTATCATTGCTGCTCACAATGCAGTCTCCTTTACACTGGTGAGACCAAACAGAGCGTGCTCTAAGGAACATCCCCACTCTGTCTGGAGGAATAGCCTTGACCTTCTCACTGCTTCCCATTTCAATAACCTTCCTTTCTTTCATGCTGACATTTCAGTCCTGAGCTGCTGCAATGTTCCAATGAAGCACAACCAAAGCTCGAGTATTACCTCACTTTATGCATTGTACGTTACAGCAAGTAGGAGGTAACATTTATTTCCATAACTTCACATTCTGAACCCATTATAGCTGTTCTCCATTTTATATACATTCTGCTTCCTGGTTTCCCTGTGACATTGTCTATATCTTGTTTATATTGCAGTCAGTAGAGAGAAACCATTTCTCCCATTCACACTTTAATATACACACAATTTGCATCTGTTTCTCTTTCACCACAATCAAAAAACCCTCCTCTGAGACATTGCACCTCCACATGCTCTGCTTCCCTCCAACCCTCGTCCACTTTTGTCAAGTGATTAAAACGTCCTTTTCAATTCTGAACAAGAATCAAGCTGGACTTGAAATACTACCTCTGTTTCGCTGTCTCCACAGATGCTGCCAGACCTGCTGAGTTTCTCCAGCAATTTCTGGTTTTGAACAGCTTGAAAAACGTGTATCAAAGCTGCTCAAACCCCTGTCCGACATGGAGCACCATAAACTGGGAAGTGAACAATAACGGAAGGTGCATAAATTCATCGGTTCTGAAATGACTACGATTGGCATCAGTGACACGACAAAGTTCTTAATCAAGACCATGGAGAGAAACAGAGAGAAACAGTTACAATGTTAAAACCGAAATTGGCACGACTGGACGGAAAAGATTCAGATGACTATTAGAAATGGAATCATCACAGTGTCAAAACTGGCCCTTCGGCCCAACAAGTCCACACCCATCCTGTGAAGACTAAACTAAACAGACCCATTCCCCTATCCTATATTTATGCCTGACTAATGGACCTAACCTGCACATTCCTGAGCACTATAGTCAGTTCAGCCAGGCCAATGACCTGCACATTTTTTGAGTGTGGTTGGGAACCGGACCATGCAGAAAAAAAACAGACCATCGCAGATTCCCAGTAATAATAGTTAGGCTAAATTATTCCTGCTTTCTGACTCGCTACATCCTTGAAAACAGGCGCCATATTGGAGCTTCACGAGTTTCCCTGGAACACTTCTGTAATCTAGAGAGTGATGGAATATTTCACACAGTGGCACCTGTCACTCTATAACCACTTCTTTTAAAGCCAATTATAAATTACTGCTGACCTGCCTATTCTTAGTCTTATCTGTTGTTAAAAACCTTGTACCTTTTCTTAGGGACAGTTCGAGAATCCTCCTATTACCATTTTCTTGATGGTTTTGAAATCCTTACAGTGCCTTCCCTGTGAGGATTGATGTCAAATACTGGTCTAAATTAACTGCCTGTTCCCTGTAGACACTTTCCCAGTCACACCCTCCGAATGTTCTTCATATACTTTCCTGACTTTCTTTCCACCATAGGTCACACACTCATCTTCAACTTTTTATATACACACAGAAAAACTTGTGATGCTTGTTTTTATACTTCTTGCCAATTTACATCATATCTTTTCATCCCTTTTCCGTCTATTTCTTGTTTTCCCCCTCACTTTCTGGATTCATACAGTCACATTTGGCACAAACATTTCATCTAACCTGCCCATGCTGACCAGGAATTCCAAACTAAACTAGTCTCATGCGATTGCATTTGGTCCACATGCCTCTAAACGCTTCCCATTCATATGTTTCTCCAAATGTCTTTCAAATATTGTCACTGTACTTGCAGCTACCAGCTCCTCTGGCAGCACATTCCATAAGCACACCTCCTCTGTGTGAAAAAGTTGCCATTTTGTTCCTGTTAAATCTTCCCCTTTTCACCTTAAAGCTGTATCTTATATGGTTAGTCTCGCCTATCGTGTGGAAAGACCTTGGCAATTCACCCTGTCTAATCCTCCCATGATTTTATTAACTTCCATAATGTCACCTATCAATGTTCTCCATTCCATTTGAAACTAACTTCAAGAACAAGCATTCACTAATAAGCAGTGCAAATTTGAAACGATATTTTAAAAATGACAGGTGAACAACACTCAGCCCAAACTTCATACGGTGATTTGTTTGTCTCTATGTTACAATACTAAGGCAGCGTGATACTCTTATGAGTGCCAATAAGACGTCAAGAAAATAAATTCCTTTGCCTAAAGGGGGTGCTGATCTCTACAGAGAAAACGTTTCTCTAGCCAGAGCTATGTAAGAAAGGTAATTGTTATACCACACGGTTAGCGTGCAGTTGTCTTTAGTACAGTGAGATGAAGGCTGAGAATACTTTCTGACATTTGGATTATTCAGTGCAAAGGGGAAGAGGTGTCTTCAATGAAGTTTACTCCAAGAAGGAAACTTTCCGGAGTGAGATGAATGGAGAGGCCGAACCACACTAAGACCAGAGGCAAAGTGGCAGCAGAAACGGAGCTTGATGCTACTGCAGGGAAGGTAGACTTGATCAAAGAACTTCAGTTGTCGTGGGTCCGGACCATAATGTCAGAGAATGAGCATTGTAATTGGAGAGGGAGAACCTGGAATCAGAAAGGGGAGACAAGCAGGGAAGAGGATAGAGTAGCAATGGCATGGATTTCAAGGTGTAATTTAGGAAGCACTATTGAAATACATGCCTCGCATCTGCTTCTGGTCCTTGAAATAAATGCCCTAAATCTGAGCACACTCTAATTCTCGTTAATTTGTGATTGAATAGAATCCTTGACAGACTTTATGACCACGGATGGTTCATCTTCTTTCAAATACTTCTTTTCGAACCAAAACAATAATTTCTGAGCAGTATGGGATATCTGCTTGAATGTCTGCCCATCTATACCCACTGACCTTCCTCTGGGTTTAATTCCACATCACGACTCAGACCAGATGTGAGACAGAAATCCTCAATTTAGATGTCTGGTTCTATTCAACCATTCGGGGGGAACTTCTGCATGTGGCAGAACATATGATCAGCGGAGACTGACTCAATCACACCTCCCAACTGAAGCAACAATTCACTTGTAATCTTTAAATCCAGTCTCCTGTCATTGCTGCTCATAATGCAGTCTCTGTTACACTGATGAGACCAAACAGAGACTGCACTGAGGAACATTCACACTCTGTCTGGAGGAATAACCTTGACCTTCTCACGGCTTCCCATTTCAATTACCGTCCTTGCTTTCATGCTAACATTTCGGTCCTGAGTTGCTGCAATGTTCCAGTGAAGCACAACCCAAACTCGAGTAACACCCCACTTTATGGGTTTTACGTTACAGCCCGTAGGAGTTAACATTCATTTCCATAACTTCACAGTCTGAACCCATTATGGCTGTTCTCCATTTTACATACATTCTGCTTCCTGTTTTCCCTCTGACCTTGTCTATATCTTTTTTATTTTGCACTCAGTAGAGAGAAACCATTTCTCCCATTCACACTTTAATATACACCCAATTGACATCTGTTCATCTTTCACCACAATCAAACGTCCCTCCTCTGTGACATTGCACCTCCACATGCTCTCTTTCCCCTCATCCCTCGTCCACTTTTATCAAGGGATTAACATGTCATTTTCAGTTCTGAACAAGGGTCAAGCTGGACTTGAAATACTGCCTCTGTTTCTCTGTCTACGCAGATGCTACCAGACCTGCTGAGTTTCTCCAGCAATTTCTATTTTTGAACAGCTTGAAAGACGTGTATCAAAGCTACTAAAACGCCCTGTCTAACATGGAGCACCATAAACTGGAAAGTGAAGAATAACACAAGATGTACAAACTCATTGGTTCTGAAATTACATAAGATTGGCATCATTGACAATACAAAGTTCTGAATCGAGGCCATGGAGAGAAACAGAGAGAAACAGTTACAATGTTAAAACCGAAAGTGGCATGACTGGACGGAAAAGATTCAGATGAATATTAGAATTGGAATCGTTACAGTGTGGAAACAGGCCCTTCGACCCAACAAGTCCACACCCATCCTGTGAAGACTAAACCAACCAGACCCATTCCCCTATCATATATTTCCTCCTGACTAATGGACCTAACCTGCACATTCGTGAACACTATAGGCAGTTCCGCAAGGTCAATAACCTGCACATTTTTGGATTGTGGATGGGAACCAGAGCATGCAGAAAAAAAAAACTCACACAGACACAGAGAAAATGTGCAAGACTGGTGCCAGAGGATGGCATCAGACCTGAGTCCCCAGCGCTGTGAGGCAGCATCGCTCACCACTGAGCCACAGTACTGCCTCACGGAAAATATTTAGGGGTTTTCAGAAACATGACAAGTAAGAGGTGTCACACCATGGACAGACACTCAGAGGAATTAGAATATTAAAATGGAAGTGTTATCACATCAGTTACCAGAATAGGTCACGGGGTGACGGGTGAATGGGTCTCGGTGTGAACTGGGGGACAGACAGATGAATTGCATTGCAGATATTGCAGCTCAAACCTGGAAATTCATGTGGTACTGTAGATCACAGCTGGACAGAAGGAAAATTGTATTCACTTACAACCTGTAACGTTTGCCCATTCTAATCTTTCGGTCTGTTATTCCCAATATCGGATCGGTGATTCAATGATGCTATACCAGGATCAGAACCATGTGTACCTAAAACTGATGACAATCCATTTACTGCTATCACATTGACTACAGTACTTACATTCCAAACAGCAGGACTAATATCTGATAGAGAGGGCAACACGATTACAAAGCAAACAGATCAGATCGAAGCTCTGCAGTCCTGCCACATCTAGTCAGAAATGGAGTTGAACCATGGAACAACTGACAAGATAAAATCACCCCACAAATATTATTTGAAAACAATATTCATTTGGATTAGGGCGTCGCTGACGAGGTCAGTATTTATTGCACAGAGGACTGTAAAGAGTCAATGATATTGCTGTGTGTCTGGAGTTACATGTGGGCCAGAGCAGGTATGGATGGCAGCTTCCTTCCCTAAAGGACATCAGTGAACCAAATCGATTTCTCCTACAATCAGCAATTGATTCATGATCATCATTAAACTCTTAATCCCAAACATTTATTGGATTTGAATTCCATCATGTACTGTAACAGGATTCGAACTCAGGTCACCAGAACATTACTGGGGCTAGCAAGGCCAATAACCTGCACATTTTTGGATTGTGGGAGAGAACATATCAGCAGAAACATCACTTGGCTATTGCTTTAACATTCCGTGAAAAAATGGAACCTTCCTGCACATCAGTGTAAAAGACAATGATACAGTGTATACACTATCCTCAGCCAGAAATGTTACTTGGGTGATCCCCACAGAAGCACAGATGCCAGACTTCAAACAATTCGATTTGCTGCACGTGACATGAAGAAACAGCTGAACACAGTAGATACGACAAAGGGAATGGGCCCTGACACCATTCCTGCAATAGAACGAAAGACTTGTGCTGCACAACAAGCCGTGTCTCTGTGGAAGCTGTTTCATTCCAGCTCCAACTCTGACATTTCTCTGGCAACGCGGAAAATTACACAAAAGTGTCCCGACCGTAACAGGAGAATAATTACAATCTGACCAATTACCACCCCCTCAGTCCCATCACAATAATCAAATTGGTGGGAATTCCTTTGACGGAACTGTCGACCAGCACAGAAATAACGTGCACAGTGCTGTGTCCGATAGGCCCCCATGTGGAGACGGTGTTGTGTGAAAATGTAACTGGATTACTAATCCAGACCAGAATAATGCTCTGGCAGCTGGTGGAAGTTAGAAGCAATTAATAAAATATCTTGATCTAAAATCTGGTGCCAGTAATATTGACCTTGAAGCGCATGGCCATGGTCAACATAAATTTCCTTCCCCAGTGTACATTCAGGAAGTGAATCTCCCGTGCTTTCCTGGTCGAGCCAAAAAGTGACTCCAGACACACAAACATGTGCTAAACTCTTCAATGGTCTCTGAAGCGGCCATGCAAGGCCGTTATATCAAACTTCTTCGAGGTCTTAATGGATAAAAATGAGATAACGAGTAAAAAATGAGGTCTGCAGATGCTGGAGATCACAGCTGCAAATGTGTTGCTGGTCAAAGCACAGCAGGCCAGGCAGCATCTCAGGAATAGAGAATTCGACGTTTCGAGCATAAGCCCTTCATCAGGAATCGATGAAGGGCTTATGCTCGAAACGTCGAATTCTCTAAAATGAAATAACACCCGGCACCAGCCTCTGAATCGAAAAAGGGAATAGGAAGCACAGTCCTGTCGACACTGCAGAGCCCTCCTTCCTTACATCTGAGAGGTTATGACAACATTAACAGAGCTTTCCCACAGACCACACAGAAACATCGCGAAACGAGTGGGCCTTTCAACACATTGAGCCTTCCCCAATCTAGGTTTTGACTAAACAACTCTTCAATTAACTATTCCCTAACACTATATACTGTATATCCTTTGAAGTGATCATATATCAGAAAAAATATGAAGTAGGAACTTTGGTCCGTCAATTTTGCTCTCCCATTTAATATAACAATGGCTGATCCTATATCTCCACACCAAACTCCTGCTGCAACTTCACCCCTTTAGTGTCTCAAAATCCTTATTTATATTCAGTGCCTTAGTTTCCACAGTCTTATGTGGGACAGAATTCCCCAGGTTCACCAGACTGCGAGTGGAGACATTTATTCTCATCTCAATTTCGAGTGGCTTGCCTGTACCTGATACTGTGACCCTTGTTTTAGACGTTCCAGCCAGTGGAATTATCATCCCTGCTGACAATCTGTTTCACCCTGTCAGAGTTTTATCTATTTCACTGAGATCTCCACCCATTTTCTTAAACTCCATGGAATACAGGCCCAGTCGCCTCAAGCTCTGCTCCCACAGGAAGCCTGTCATCCCAGAGATCAGTCTGGTCATCCTTCACTGCTCTCCCTCAATGTCAGTTTTGTGCTTTGTCAGATAAGGAGACCAATACGGCACACAAATTGCACAATGTTCGAGATGGGGTCTCACCAAGGCCCTGTGTAGCTGCAGTAAGACACACCTGGGCTCAAATCACCCGGAAATGAAGGTCAACACATCATTTATCTTTCTACCTGCTTTCTGTTGCAGCAGTATTGCTTTCTGTGACTGGTGTACAAGGAGATCGAGATCCTTTTCAATAATACAGCTCCCCACTTGGCGGGTCTATGTACACTGGTCAGTGTTTCAATATCAATCCCAGTATTGATTTCTGGCTTCAGAACTCACTGCCCTGCATGGACCTTGGAGTTTGGTGCTGAAGAAGTCAACAAATGTATACACATAAGTATCTTCATGCAGCAACGTTTTTACATTAATTCCTTTTGAAATGCTAGCCTGTTCGTATATTTTGTCCTACCAAATTGCTCCATGTTACGTCTATCCACATTGTTCTTCATCTGCCACGTATTTTATCATTTCGTCCTCCTGTCTCAATCACCTTGAAACTTTTTTTATATCCTCCTCACCCACTCACAATCTCAGTCAGGTACCATCCGCAGATTTGGAAAGATTACATTTAATACACATGAACAAATGTTTGATCT
Organism: Hemiscyllium ocellatum; assembly: GCF_020745735.1. Lineage (NCBI taxonomy): Eukaryota > Metazoa > Chordata > Chondrichthyes > Orectolobiformes > Hemiscylliidae > Hemiscyllium > Hemiscyllium ocellatum. The sequence goes on along the minus strand of NW_026867726.1, from coordinate 679,249 downwards.
GTTTTCTGAATAGATGGGGCCCAAACAGCAATTCCTGGATTATCCCGTTAGTCATTGCTTTCTGCTGCAAAATATCTGGAACGGTTTATGCTGATTCACTTTTTCCTGTCAGCTCTCCTATTCTCAACCCATGCCAGTATATTAGATCTCGCTGTTAGACACTGTTATGGGCCAGGACAGACCCCCTCAAATCATTTCAAGGAAGTAGCACAGACCCAACGTTTGCTCGCTGACTTAAGCTAGTGTAAGGCGGATATTCGAGGAGTGGTGCAGCTGACCAAGTCGCTTAGTTTTAAACAAAACAGAATGTCTTTGCAAAATTACTGAGTGAGACATAAACACAAGAGGATACAATACAGAATAACTTAACCCAACCGAAAATCCAACAGATTATCCCTACTTAATGAAGGTGTTTCAAGTACTTGATATAACATCCCATGGCAAAACCGAAAGGAAAAAAAAACAAACCCAGTTTCTTACAGGAGAGTTGTCAGAGAGAGGGAGGGACAACATGGACCTGCTTCTCTGGGTCCGGGAGCTTTACAACTGGCTGCCTGCTTTAAGTAAACAGCCAGACTGCGGAAATCAGATCAAACAAACCAAAGCAGAGGAGCTGAATTGGGATAACTGGCCACTCCACTTTCTTAAGAACAGAAGAACTAGTAGCAGGAGGAGGCGGTCTGGTCCTCTGCCATTCAAGAAGATCAAGACTGATCTACTCGTGGACTCTGATCTACTTTCCCGCGCTGTTACCGTATCCCTTATTTACTTTATTATTCAAACAGTATCTACCTTAGTTTTAAATACATTTACTGAATTAGTATCAACTATCTAACTGGGCAGGGAATTCCAGAGATTACAAACCCCAGGGTGAAGAGGTTCCTTCTCAATTCAATCCTAAATCTACTCCCTCTAATGTTGAGGTCATTCCCTCTTGTCCTAGCTTCACCTGCCGGTGGAAGCATCCTGTCTACTTCTATCTTATATACTGACTGCATAATTTTATATGTTTCTATGAGATCATCCTGTCATTCTTCTAAATTCCAATGAATATAGTTCCAATACGCTAAGTCACACCTCATAAGCCAAACGGCTCATGTCTAGAATCACCCGAATAAACCAACTCTGCCCCCCCCCCCCCCCAGTGCCAGTATACCCTTCCTGAAGTAAGGAGACCAAAACTGCATGCAGTACTCCTGGTGTGGCCTTACCAGCACCCTGGACAGCTGCAACATAACCTCCCTGCTTATAACCTCAATCCGTTTAGCAATGAAGGGCAACTTTCCATTTGCTTTCCTCAGTAATTGCTGTACCTGCAGACCAACCTTCTGTGATTCATGCACATGGACACGCAGGTCCCTCTGCACACCAGCATGCTGCAATGTTTTACCATTCAAGCAATAATCCTTTTTACTGGCACTCCCAACAAAATGGATCGCATCACATTTATCAATATTGTATTCCATCTGCCAGACCTTTACCCACTCACTCAAAGTATCTGTGTTCATCCACGAAGTCTCACAATCCTCTGCATGCTTTGCTATTAAACGCATCTTCGTGTCATCTGCAAACCTTGACACACTGTACATTCTCTCCAACTCCAAATCATCTTTACAAATTGTGAATAATTGTGGCCCCAACACTGATCCCTGAGGCACACCACTAAGTATTGATTGCCAGCCAGAATATCACTCACTTGCACTCACAATTTGCTTCCTGTTAGTCAAGCAATCCTCTATCTATACTGATACTTTACCCGTAACGTCATGCACCATTTTCTTATGCAGCAGCTTGTTGTGCGGCAACTTGTTGAAGACCTTTTGTAAATCTAGGTACACCATAGCCACTGGGGCCTCGTTGTCCACTTTGCTCGTATTAACTCCATAGATTTCCAAAAGACTTGTTAAACATGACCTGTTCTTCATGAACCCATGCTGCGTCTGCACAATGGGACGATTTCTATTGAAATGCCTTGCTATTTCTTCCTTGATAATACACTCAAGCAGTTTCCCAACTACACAGGAAAAGCTAACTGGTCTATAATTTCCCATATTTTGTTTACCTCCCTTTTTAAACAGTGGTGTCACATGTGCTGTTTTCCAATCTGCTGGGAATGCCCTGGAGTTCAGCAAATTTTATCAAATTGCCACAATTGCATTTACTATTTCTCCCACGATCTCTTCTAGAACCATGGGATGCATTCCATCATGGCCAGGAGACTTGCCTACCCTCAGCTCCGTTAGCTTGCCCAACGCTATCTCTTCCATAATAATGATTGTTTCCAAGGTCCTCACCGACCTCCGCCTCTTCGGCAATTACTAGCATTCTATTAGTGTCCTTCACTATGATGATAGATACAAAACACCTGTGCAATGCCTCGGTCATTTCGTCATATCCTATAACTAAATGACTCTTCCCATCCTCTGAAGCACCAACATTTACTCGAGTCATGTTTTTTTCTTCATTTTATATATTTATGGTATAGACCATCATCTATCTATCTTTATATACTGTACTTGTTTTTTTTTGTTTTGTTTTCTCTAGTGTTCTATCATATTTTTCTTTATAATTCATTTTGTGGCTTTCTGTTGGCCTTTATAGGTTTCCCCAAGCTTCTAGGTTTCTGCTGTTCTTGGCCACTTTGCATTCCTTCCCTTTCAATTTGATAGCGTCCCTTATTTTCTTAGACACAATTGACAGATTACCCATTTTCTTAGAGTCTTTCCTTTTGACTGGAATATACTTTTGCCACGGAAATTAAAAATCTCCTTTGAAAATGCTCTACTGCTAGTCAACTCTCCCATCATGAAGTATTTGTTTCGAGGTGACTTTCGCCAACTCCTTCCTCATTGTATTGTAGTCTCCCTTGCTGAAGCACGGGACCCTGGTATTGGATTAACGAGAAGATTAACAGGTCATGGGGATTTCTCAGATTTCAGTCAATATAATTTCTCTAAAACTGTTTATGTACAGATTTGATTCTATTTACTTTTCCTTAGTAGATTGAGATGTGCTTGGAATTTACTTTTTGAAATGCTTTCTTTTGTGTAGGCAGAACTGAAGTGGTTGCTTCATAGTGTTGCCATTTTCCTGTTCTCCGTTCTCTGGTTTCAGCTGCAATGATCTTCTCTAACAGTTTACCTTGGTATACTCTATGTTGAGAAGCTTTTACATTTCACTCTTGTTAATGTACGCTTCATAAACCCATCATTTCCTGTCTTAAGCTGCTCAATGATTGACCTTTAGCAGTCATTCGATCACAGAAGCAGACTCTGTACAGTCAGAAATACAGTACAATCTACATTAGTCCCACTTTTAAACATCAGGCCGGTAGGCGCGAGTGTTATGACACTTCAGGTGCTTGTCCAGGTACCTTTTCACGGCTGTGAGATGACCCACAATAACTTCCCTCAAAAAAGTGTATTCCAGACACCAACATCCTCTGGGTGAAAAACCATCCTGAAATCCTCTCTAAACCTCAAACCCTTCACTTTAAAAGAGTCCTCCTTTGTTCTTGACCCTCTGTCTTCAAGGAACCACTGCTGTCTATCCACCCTGTCCATGCCCTTCATAATCTTACCCTACGGAATCACGTTCCCATCAGTATTCTCTGCTCCAAAGTGAACAAGCCGAGTTTATCCAGCCTCTCTCTAAAGCTGATATGCTCCTCTGTGCCACTTTCAGTGCAATCACATCTTTCCTGTAATGTGAAGCCCTGAACTGCACACAGTATTCCATCTTAGCCTAACCAAATTGCTATATAGCTCTTGTAATCTATGCCTCGATTAGTAAAGGCTATGCCTATTGTTTCCAATTACTTCTTAACTAATCTATTACCCATTCCCGTCACATTCAAGAATGTGTGGAGAAGCATCCTCTGAAATTCCGAGTCTGCTGCCACTTATTGGGTCCTCCTCTGTCTGGTTTCTTCTTCCAAAGTGCATCACCTCATATTTATCAGGATTACATTCCATCTGCCATTGATCTGCCCATCTGACCATTCCATCTGTATCTTCCAGTAACGTTAGATGTTCCTCCTCACTGCCAACCACCCGAGTAATCTATGTGTCAGACACAAACCTAATTATTACACTCTCTCCATGCCCCTTCACATTCACATCTATATCAGTTATGCATACAACAAATAATAAGGGACATAGCACTGACACACAAACAGTCTTCAACAGCCACCTATTTTCCGCAATAGTTTCTCGCCCACTGATCTGCTACTCACTGTTATGAATTTCCCTGGTTAATCTCTACAAACCTTCCCATAAAGGTGTTTTCCAGTCCTCGGCACTTACCTGTGACCAGATTGCATTTCAACATTTGCATCAGTGCCTTTCATCCCTTGTCTCCAACAACAGCCTGAGGTGTAACTGAGCTGGACCTAGGGACGTGTCCACTTTTATTACAGCCAAAACTATCAAGCAAGCCCTGTACACATCTTACATCAATCTTCTCAAGAGCCTCTCAGTCCATCTTCTGGAATTCTGTCCCTACATCCTCTTTCTCCCAAGTAAAACAGACATGAAGCTCTCATATATGAATCTATCAATGCTCACCAGATTCACAAACAGATTCCCGCCTTGATCTCAGGCCAAGTTTTGTCAGGGGAAAATCTTGCTATCTGAGGCATGAATCTGGAGAATGTCCATTCAGTATAGTATGTGGGATCAGTATATTTTATTTAGATCCAGAAGCAAAATTGTATACAATGCTCCAGGTGCAGTCTCAACAGCACTCTGTGTAACTAGTGCAGAATGTTTTTATTGCTGGTCGGAATGAAGTACTGCAGAAGCTGGAATCTGTACTGAAACTAACACATGCTAGACATCACAGTAAGTCAGACAGCATCCGTAAAGAGAGAGCAAGCTAATGCTTTGAATCTAGTTGACTCTTCATCGTCTGTATTCGGATTCTCTTTAAATGAAGGCAAACTTAACTTTTACCTTCCCTGTTTGTATATGTTCCTCCCAATACACTTTGCTTTAATGTTTTCTGCTAGCATATCTTCTGTGTGTGCTGATTAAAATTCCTCCTGAATATCTGACGATATCGCATGCATTGCTTCCCTATGTTTAGGTCTACAAGATATATCTTCAAACAAAACGTTTGTAACTTGTAACTTCCCTTTCATAAATGCAGAATAATTCTCTTGAAGTTTGTTATTACTTTCTCAGTGTCCAATATCACATTCGTTATGATAGATTGCAAAAGATGACTTCCTGTAGATAACAAGTAAACTGGTCTGTAGTTTTCCACTCTCCCGCTTCCCTTCTTAAATCATTGGAATGCATTGATATTCTTTCAAATTGAATACGAATAAATACAGTCATCCACAATACAATCCATCTGTGTATTGCTGCTTTCTCTGAAATTTCAGCATGAAGTACATCTGGTCTGTCAGACTTACCAATCCTCAATCCAGATATGTTGTCATATACTACTAACACGTAACTAGTATGAATGATTTTAGAGTTTAGTTACAAAAATTCTGTGGTATTTCTGGGATATTGTCTGGACCTTTGTCCGTGAAGACAGACATAATGTAACAGTTTCGTCTCCTCTGTACACTACAAAAAAATTATCCTGTCCATACATTCACTGTGCCACATTTGGACTGTTTTCATTTTCCTTTCGAATATGAACATACATTTTTCGCCAATATTTACCAAGAACAAAAACAAAATGCAGCATAGGAACAGACCGTTCGGTCCTTCCAAGCCTGCACCGTCCCAGATCCTCTATCTAAACTTGTCACCTATTTTCGAAGGATCTGTATCCCTCTGCTCCCTACCCATTAATGTATCTGTCTACATACATATTAAATGTCGCTATCGTGACCACGTCTACCACCTCCGCTGGCATTGCGTTTCAGGCATCTGCCAGTCTATGTGTAAAGAACTTTCTTAACATATCTCCCATTAACCCTTCCCATCTCACCTTGAATTCCTGACCACTAGAAATTGAGTACCCCACTTTGGGAATAAGTGTCTTGCTATCCACCCTGTCTATACCTCTCATGATTTTATAGAACTCATTCAGGTCCCCCGAATCTTCCGTCAGTCTAATGAAAATAATCCTAATCTACGAAACCTCTCTTCATGGCCAGTTCCCTCCAATACCAGGCAACATCCTGGTGAAACTCCTCTGTACCCTCTCCAAAGCATCCACATCTTTTTCGTAATGTGGCGATCAGAACTGTATGAACTATTCCAAATGTTGTCGAACCAAAGCCGTACACAGTTGTAACATGACCTGTCATCTCTTGTACACAATAAAATCCAACAGATTCCCTTCTGTGGATGACAAGTTAACTGGTCTATATTTCGCCACTATCCCTTTTCTTCCCTTCTTAAAATGGTGGAATGAGGGAAGCAAAGAATGCTGTATGCCTTCGTGACCACTCTATCAACCTGCCCCTCTAAGGAACAATGGACCTGAATACCCAAATCTCTCTGCACATCAATTTTGCCCAGGGCTTTTTCCATTTACCCTATAGTTCACTCTTGAATTGCATCTTCCGAAATGCATCATCTCACATTTGTCCAGATTGAGCTTCATTTGCCATTTCTCTGCACAACTTTCCAATCTGTCTATTTTCTGATGCATTCTCTGACAGTCCCCTTCACTTTCTGCTACTCCACCAATCTTAGTGCCATCTGCAAACTTATTAATCTGACCACCTTTACCTTCCTTCAGTTCATTTATGCGTATCATAAACAATAATGGTCCCAGCACTAAACCCTGTGAAACAGCACACAGAACAGTTCTTCATTTTGAGAAAATTCCTTCCACAGCTATCCTCTGTCTGATGCTGCTCAGCCTGTTCTCCATCCATTTAGCTTGTAGACCCTGGACCCCTTGCAACTTCACCTTCTTCATCAGCTTACCTCGTCAAAAACCTTACCGAAGTCCAGTATATGACATCTACAGCCCTTTCCTCGCTATCAATTTTCACTTCCATAAAGACATCTATTATGTTTCGAAGATGTGACCCCTCCGGAACAAAACCAGGGAAGGTTTTATTTGGAGTCTGTTTAGAATCAGACAGGTTTTATTTCCAAGGCAGGACTTTATAAAATGCCACGTTGGCTGACTGCCTACTAAATGCATGTTTTTTAAAAAAAAAACAGAATAGAATGCATTTGCAAATACAAATCTGCAAATTCAAATTCACCCCACAGATTTATGTGTGTGCATGTGAGAAATGTGGAGAGTGTGTGCACGGGGGTAGGGGAAGAGTGAGAGAGAGAGCGTGTATGTGTGTGAGAGGAAGAGAAGAGTGTGTGCGTGTGTGTGCACATGTGCTTGCAAGGGTGGCGGGTGTGTGTGTCCTCGGTAAGACACAGAGAGATGTGGCAGATCCCTTTCCCCACACAGACTCACGCTCTGATTTCAGAGCTTCCACACTCTGCAGCCTCTGCTCCATTTGTTGTTCATGTTACAGACCCAGAGACTGTAACTACAGTCCCCATGCTCCATCCTGAGTTGGGTCACAAAATCCTCAGGTCTCCCTGAATGTCTGTGGCAGCTCACTGCACAACCTCCAGCAAACCATCCACAACACCTCCACTAAATTTTGAACAACAGGAGTCAGAAGGTTTTCATAGAGTCATTGAGTCACACAGATGTACAGCATGGAAACAGACGTTTTGTTCCAACCCGTCGTTGCCGACCCGATTTCCCAACCCAACCTAGTCCTACCTGCCAGCACCCAGCCCATATCACTCCAAACCTTTCCTATTCATATAAGGATCCAAATGCCTCTTAAATGTTGCAATTGTACCAGCCTCCACCATACCTCCGGCAGCTCATTCCATACACGTACTACACTATGTGAAAAAGTTGTCCCTTAGGTCTCTTTCCCCTTTCACCCTAAACCTATGCGTTCTATTGCTGGACTCCCCGACCCCAGGGAAAATACTTTGTCTATTTACTCTATTCATGCCGGTCATAATTTTGCAAACCTCTATGAGGTCACCTCTCAGCCTCCGATGCAAGTTCGATGCCTGCCCCTTCACAAAAATACTCGAGGGCTTCCTCGTGTTACTGACCACACGATCAGCTGAGAGTGACAAACACAGGCATTCAGTGGGTAAAAAATGAGGTCTGCAGATGCTGGAGATCACAGTTGAAAATGCGTTGCTGGTTAAAGCACAGCAGGTCAGGCAGCATCCAAGGAATAGGAAATTCGACGTTTCGGGCATAAGCCCTTCATCAGGAATGAATTTTCAACAGGCATTCAGTGGACAGGCACAGCCTAAATTTCAAAGACGTGAGTCAAAACTGCTGAATCCCTCCTGTCCAACATGGATCATTAAACTGTCAGATTTTTTTTCCGTGTGTGGGAGTAGTGCAAGAGCACTGCAGGATTGCATATATAACATGGAACATGGGACACACGGGGAAGTGAACAACAGCCCACACACACCACTTCATTGTTTCTGAGTTTCATAATGTCAGCACTCGATACATTAGGCAGCCAAAACCCAAAGTCACGGAATGTCCAGAGGGACAAAAAATTCACATTAAAGATAGAAACAGATAATTAAGATAGAAATAGTCCATGTTGGTGAAATATGGAGAAAAAGACGGCAGTGGGACTAACTGGGGAGCTCTGCTGACTATGCCAATCTATTGGTTAGTAAAATGAACTACATGCCCAGCATGGCGAGCTGTGCAGACTGTACCAGTGTAATGCTCAATAAGGAGTAAGTGAGGACTGCAGATGCTAGAGATCAGAGCTGAAAATGTGCTGCTGGAAAAGCGCAGCAGGTCAGGCAGCATCCAAGGAGCAGGAGAATCGACGTTTCGGGCATGAGCCCTTCTTCCTGAAGCTGCACTATCTGCCCAGCATGGGGAGCTGTGCAGACCGTGCCAGTGTATTGCTCAGTAAGCTGGACTGTCTGCCCAGCATGGGGAGCTGTGTAGACTATGCCAGTGTATTGCAACCTCAGTATTGACCGGGGATGGGATGTAGTCAGAGGAACGAAATGCAGTCTGTAACCAGAACAGAACATAGTGACGTCAATGCTTTCAATATTTAAGCAGCAAGGGCAGTGATACAATGGATCATGTTTCCCAGTTGAAACTGGACAGGTCAACATAAAGACCCATGAGTAATACTGCCAGAAGCAAGGTGGGAGAGAGTGAAATAACAAGTTCATTGCTGCAGTTAGTAATGGTTTGTAAAGTGAACATCTTGATTTAGAGACTCAGCAGGAACAATAACAGCGAGAATGATAGTAGAATCTATTAAAGGACAGTATTACAGTCAATCATGATTTATAAAATTAATGACTGAACATTGAGACTTACCAGGAACACCAACGAAAGCCAGGATTGGATAATAAAAATATTGAATAATGTAAAGTGCATATTCGATCCGCAACGATAATGACCATCGATCATAATATGTAGAAAGAAGCAAAACATCCCAATATAAATTCCTGTCCATTCTTGAATCATTCCAGCCTAATGTTCTCAGATTGTGAAACGTTGTTTGAACATTCCAGTCTAATGTCCTCAGATCTTGATTCATTGTTGGAACATTCCAGACACTTGTGCTCTCATTCTGATCTCTCCCCACTGCCTCTCTTGAGCTGACGATACCTATTAATGATGTCGGTGATACTCCCTCTCATACTGAGGAAAAGCACAATCAACGGAACCCATTTATCATTAAAAGATGGAACTCCTCCACTGGGATAATGACAATCCATGGAGACTGGCATTAAGCACACTCAACAAGCAAACAGGCTCAGTTAACACCTTCCTTACATAACTTTTCCTATCCCATAAAAGGGAACACTTACTCAGTCTGCGTGGAATAAATGGGCGTTGCTTAGGGATGGTCGATAAATCTTTCAATCTTCTTATTCTTTCTTCTGTGTATGTGGGAGTAGTGCAAGAACACTGCAGGACTGTTTATATTAAATACTGTTAATAAAGGGAGATAGAGATAAATAAACAAACTAGCTGCATAAGGTGACCAGTGGGGACACTTCCATAGACAATAAACCAGTGTCCACTATTTATTGCCCATTGGCGTTGTGCAGTGTTACTCCTTGTGACATCATTCAGAGCATTGAGACTACTGTTCAGGAACAGGAGAAGTTAATTCTGTGCCCATGTGTCTGTCACAGAGGGACAGGAGGAGACCATTCAGCCTCTCGCCCCTGTTACAGAAGTACAGTGGGAATCCATACAGCCTCTCAGGTCCGATGCAGAGGGATAGGAGTAGACCATTCAGCCTCTCGGGTCTATTGCAAATGGAGAGGAGGAGGCCATTCAGCCTATTGAGCCTGTTACAGAGGGACAGGAGGTGGTCATTCAGCCCATTGAGCCTATTATAGAGAGACAGAAGGAGGCCATTCAGCTTCTCGGGTCTGTTGCCGAGGGACAGGAGGAGGTCATTCAGAATATTGAGTCTGTGACAGAGGGACAGGAGTAGGCCATTCTGCTTCTTGAGCCTGTTATTCAGTAACTACCAGTTTTAAAATACTTATGGAGAAGAACCGTCCTGACATAAATGGTAAAGTTCCAAATTGAATCAGGCCAACTTTGAACGCTTTATATTGGCAATTTAAAAGCTGCTTGAGAGAAGCTCGTGGCAGGAAAGTTGGAGGCCTTCACAAATGAGATTACAGAGTCTAGAGAGAGTATGTTCCGGTTCATGAGCAATGCAAGGCTGGTAGGTGTCAGGAATGCTGGATGGTGAGCGGAATTGAGGTTCTGTTCAAGAAAAAAGACGGAAGCATATGATAGGTACAGACAGAAGGGATCGCATTAATCCATCGAGGAGCACCAGGGCTGCAGGCTAATACTAAAGAGGGAAATCAGGAGGTTAAACTGGGGGCATAAGATATCTTTCGAAAATAATGTAAGGGACAATCCAAAGAGATTCTACCAATGCATTGAGGTCAAAAGAGTAACGAGGGAGAAGACAGGGCCCTTTAAAGATCAGCAAAGTGACCTATGTGTGGAACTACAGGAGATTGGTGAGATTTTACATAACTATTTTGGATCAGTATTTACTTTGGAATCTTATGGAAGGTAGAGAACTTGAGGAAATAAATGGTGATATCTTGAAAAATGTCCATATTACTGAAGATGAGGAGCTGGCCATCTTAAATGGCATTAAGGTGCATAACGCCCTCTGACCTTTTATCTGACTCTTGGATAGACACTTGGAAGTTAGTACAATGAAGGGCACATAGGTTAGTCTGATCTTAGAGTAGGAGAAACTGCCGGCACAACATCAACAGCTCAAGGGCCTGTACTGTGCTGCACTGTTTTGTGTCTATGACCTGATCGGGTGTACCCCAGAATCTTATGGGAAGCTAGGGAAGCCATTGTTTGATATCTGGCTGAGATACTTTTATCACGACAGCCACAGGTAAGATTGTGCCATTGTTTAAGAACAGTTGGTAAGGAAAAGTGAGGAAACTATAGACCGCTAGTCCTGATGTCATTGGTGGGTAAGTTGTTGGAGGGAATTCTGAGGGACAGAATTTACTTGTGTTTGGAAAAGTAAATTCTGATTAGTGGTAGTCAACATGACTTTGCATGTTGGAAATCTTGTCTCACAAATTTGATTTAGTTTATTGAAGAAGTGACGAATAAGATTGATGAAGGCACAAAAATAGAACTGTGGAATAAAATATGGACTTTAATAAGGTATTCAAAAAGGTTCCACGTGGTAAACTGTTAAGCATTGTTAGATCGCATGGAATACAGGGAGAGTTGTAGTTAATTCGCTCAAAGTTAAGAGATGAAGGTAATGCTGGTGCAGCATATTTTATTTGGACTGGAGGTTTGTGACCAGCAGTCTGTCACTAGGATCTCATGGGTTTTGTCATTTATGTAAATGATTTGGATGTGAATATTAGTAGGAATGGTTAGTGAGTTTACAGATAACACAAAAATTAGTGAAGTAGTGGATAGTAAAGAAATTAACTCAGAGTAAAACGGAATCCTGATAAGATGTGCCAAAGTGTCGAGTAGTGGCTGATGGAGTTAATGACAGACAAACGGATGGTCTAATATTTTTGTGAGCCAAATTGGATCAGCACTTGTAGGCAAGATCCTGGGAAGTGTTTCCAAACACAGACAGCTAAATAGAAACTATAGAAACCCTGCAGTGTGGAAACAGGCCATTTGGCCCATCGAGTCCACAGTGACCCTTGAGATAACATGCTGACCAACACTTCCATACTTTACTCCAGTAACTCTACATTTCCCTTAGACAATCCACCTAACTTGCAGTTTAATGAGGCTACTGAACCTATCCTGTGCATTTTTAGACTGTGGGAGGAAAACCAAGCATCCGAAGGAATCCCACACAAACACTGGGAGAAATTGCAAACACCGCACAAAGAATCACCAAAAGATGGAATCGAACCCAGGTCATTGGTGGTCTGAGGCAGTAGTTTTGGCCACTTTGCCACCTAACGATCATCGGAGTGAGTGACTGATTCCTCCCACTGTCTCTGGATCTGTCACATCTGTTCAGATGATGGCGAATTCCAGCGTGGTGCCTCTGTCAAGCCCTCCTTTACCTTCTACCCTGGATTCACATTCTAATGGACAGGGCCTTAAGCTGTGACTGACACATTTCCTGCATATCTGCCCTCATCCCTTCCCCTCCTTTCCAGATCAAGTGTTCCATTAATACTGCAGCATGCAAGATAATTGCTGATCTAAAATAAAATGAAGAGCTGTATACAATGGAGATCGGTAAACAATACTTTTCAGATGAAGACTCCCCAGATTTGAAACATTGACTCTGTTGTCTTCTGACAAAGGATTGTGAGAAAGTGACAACTGCAAATGCACTGAATTCTGAAGTGAATTCCTGATAAAAGATTTATGCCTGAAACATCGTCTTTCCTGCTCCACGGATTCTGCCTGACCGGCTGTGCTCTTCGGGGGCCACAACTTTCGACTTTCTTCCTTCAGATGCAACCAAACCCGCTGAGATTTTCCTGCAAATTTTTGTGTATATAATTTCCTGTTTATAACATAAGCAAAGCTTTCCCTGCAGCATTGCCTTCCATGCACATCTCCCCCCAGTGTTTGCTTCTCCTTCTTGGTTCTAAGCTGCAGTCAAACTGTTTCTGTATAAACTGAGCACCGTGGTGAGTTGAATGGTAGATTCAGCGAGATTTTTCTTGATGCCTTTCTCGATGTTACAAAATCTCGCTGCATTTTGTTCGAAAAACGCATGTATATGAAAGGCTGAGAAGGATAAGGGCCACGTGCAGGGATATGGAGTGAATGTAGACCGACATTTTGGTCGGAATGGACCAGTTCTGGCTGAAGGATCTGTCGCCATGCAGTAGGATTGCACGACTGTAAATGAAAGTAGTTTGGGATATAGACGCGGCGGGGGGGGGGGGGGGGGGGGGGGGAGTGGGGTGGTGTGGTGGGGGTGGGGGGGTTTGAGAAACAATGTCATGGAAAGGTATGTTCACTGGTTTCAAAATTCTGAATGAAGACATGTCGATAGCATCTGACAACGTAAGCCAACATTACCAGGAATGATGGGTGAATGGGATATTGGTATGAGCTCAGATGATAGAGAGTTTTGGATGAGGATTTGTTCTGCTGCTTTGTACCTGGGAGTGGGGTCTGCAGAGTCTTTGACTCTGGGCTGAATCTAACACTAATTTCTCTCAGTGTCATTTTCATTGTGTGGCAGAGGGATTGGCTGTATGAGACTGAGCGAGTTTCCTGGTGCTATCTTATCGAACTCACCTCATTAACTATCCAACCCACCGCATGGTGTCATTCAATGCCAGCCTGATTCTTCCACTCATCATGGTTGGAGGTTTTCACCATCGCCGGAAATCCCTGGATATTCCGCGATCCCTGGCATTGATGCCAAAAATAAACGCCAGTGGGCAAATAATTGAGCTTTCTCAGTTCGGAGATGCCCTGCCCAGTTTAGGCCGAGCATGGCAGATGAGACAATAGTTAATAGACAATAGACAATGGGTGCAGGAGTAGGCCATTCGGCCCTTCGAGCCAGGACCAACATTCATTATGATTATGGCTTATCAACCACAATCCGTATCCTGTTCCTGCCAAATCCCCATAACCCTTGATTCCACTACCTTTAAGAGCTCTATCCATCCATTAAGGGCAATTACAACACGGGTTTGTCGACAGGGGGATTGATGTCCTGGAGAATGGGGTAGTAGAGAGGGGGACCATTCTCTTCTCAAAGGGAATCACACCACCAGACCCACCGAGCATGGTCTGAGCTCCCCACCCAGCTCAGTGCAGTATCTGCGGTCTGAAGAAATATCCAGCAATACAGGACAAGCATCAATAACCTTCCCCACTCTGTCAGGATAAGGGTCACTGTATTCTCTCTCTGCTTCCTCACATTCACTGTATATCTGTTATAGCACCTTCCCCTGAACAAGGCTCATGCTCCAGCACCTCCCCCTCCTATCTCTCTCTCTAGCCTTTGTGATACCCCCACTCATTTATAGATTGCTCTGGAGAGTGATGATTATGGAATGTTCCAGATAACGTTCCAAACAATTCCCAGTTTCAGGAGAACGAAAGTGCCCCAGTGTGGAAAGCATGAGGGAAAGGAACAGTGTGTTTCTTAACAATTAAAATTACATGCACACGAAATTTAAATCCATCATGAGCCCATTCCGTCCTTCAAATGTGCTCTACCATTTAATAAGATTGAGAGTGATCTGACTGTCTCCTGAGCTCCATTTTATAGGAACTTTCATGCATTCAGCCCCCGGCTTCCTGTCTCTGACCAGACAACACCCAGGGATTTTTATTCTGGGTTTTTTGAAGTATGTGTTCCTTAGGCATTTCCCACGGGGACGGACTCTCCTACCAATATGTCCCATCAGCTTTGTATTTTCGTGCAATAGTAAGTATGCATCACACAGACCAATCAGAAATATACTGTTATTTAATAGTTGTCGATATCTAAACACAATTATTATTCTGGTTATTTTGCTTGTGTCACCTTATTTCATTCAGCTCAAGATAGCATCTAAACACTTGTTTCCACAATTTCCAGCAGGAAACATTTTTATCCCCAGCTGGTACCTTGACCGTTACCTGAATTGTACCTTTTTCCTTGTTATGAAAGTTTCTCTTGCCCTTTGCCTGAGTGTTTCTGTCTGAAACAGTCACACAGGCTCAGTTGGCTGGACGGCTGGTTTGTGATGCAGAGGGAGGCCAATAGCACAGGTTCAATTCCCCACACTGACAGAGGTCAACATAGAGGGGACGTTTTCTCAACCTCCAGGGCTCAACTCCACTTTCCTGCTAACCCCTCACATCCCTCAACTCGCTGATATGTCAAAATCCAATCCGGCCCATCAGTAAAATCGTTCAGTGACCCAGCCTCCACAACTCTCTGGGTCAGTGACCCAGCCTCCACAACTCTCTGGGTTAGTGAAATTCAGACTTCACGACCTTCTGAAATAAGACATTTCTTTGTATCTCAGTTTGTAATCGATATCCCTTATTCTGTCCCTGAGTTAGAGATTCTGTCCAGGTGTGGAAACACATTCTCAGCATCCACCTTGTAAAGCCCCCTCTGTATCCTTTATGTTTCAGTAATATCACGCTCATTCATTTCAAGCACAAGGAATAATCGCCTCACCATTTTAGATGTATTCAATAATTCAACCCTTTCATCCCAGGAACCTGCGTACTGTATCAACCTAGTTACTTGCTGCAACACCACGCTGACTTTATATTTCATACACAGGAACACTCCAATCCCTTTTAATTGCTCCTTTGTTGGGAGCCTTCTACGTGAAATAACAGCCTGCTTTTTGGTTCGCAGTGTCATCCTCAAACTCAGATGTTTATTGCATTCAGCTCCCACCGTCAGGCTGTCAGAATAGACTGTAAATAACTGATGCTATCGGACTGGTATTTGTGATACGCCAACAGATATGTCTTTATCATTACGATCCAATAATCCGGATTCTCTGATTTCTATGTGTTAACCATCCGTCTTCCCATCCTAATCCATTGCCTGTAACACTATGAGCTCCTGTCTTGTGTAAGACCCTTTATTTTGTGATACCTTGTGGAAAATCTCTGGAAAGCCACATGCCTACCAGTTCCGCTTTATCAAGACCGCTTCTTACATTTTCAGGGCTCCCAGAATAACTTTTCAGTCAAAATATAGTTTCCCATTCACAAAACCATGCTGATTCTGAGTGAAGCTTTTCTAAATGCCCTTCAATTCTTGCCTTAATAATAGACTCTCGCAGATTCCCAGTCATAATGGTTAGGCTAAATGTTTCCTGCTTTCTGTTTCGTTCATTTTTGAAGACAGGCGCCACATTGGAGGTTCTCCAGTTTCGCTGGAATACTCCTGAAATCCACAGAGTTTTGGAATCTTTCACACAGTATTACCAGGAACTCTGTAACCACTTTTTAAAAATAAAAACAACTGTGAATTACTGCTGACCGGTCTACCCTTATTCTTATCTGTTTGCCAAATAAACTTTGTTCCTTTTGTTACAGTCAGTTCAAAAACTTGCCTCCTATTAAAATGCTTACAGTGCCTTCCCCTGTGAGGAACAATGCAAAGTACTGTAGCAATTGTTGCCTGTTCTCTTTAGTCACTTCCCCAGTCACACCCTCCAAATGACCTCAATATACTTTCCAGTCTTCATTTCTACCCAACTTCACACACTTACATTGAACGTTTTTATATTCACAGAAAATTTTGCGATGCTTGATTTTATATTTCTTGCCAATTTACTTACATAATGTCTTTTGTTCCCCTTTATCCTCGCTTTCTAGATTCATACAGTCACATCACGCAAAACAGGCCCTTTGGTCCAACATGTCCATGCTTAACTAAACTCGTCCCATCTGCTTTCACGTGTCCCATATGCCTCTAAACGTTTCCCATATATATTTGTCCAAATGTATTTTAAATGTTGTAGCTGTGCTTTCATCTACCACTCTTCCTCTTGCAGCTCATTCCATACACACATCTCCCTATATGTGAAAAGGTTGCACCATTGGACCTTTTAAATCTTCTCCCTTTCACCTTAAAACGATGTCGTCTATGTTTGAACACCTCCCCTCCCCCCCACCACCCCCCCAGCTCTCCGGGGGAAAATACCTTGGCTCTCCACCCAATCCCTGACTCTCATGATTTTATAACCTTCAATAACGTCACTTTTCAACCTCCTCCACTCCATCTAATACTAACTTCAAGAACAAACATTTCACCGTAAGCATTGCAATTTTGAAACAATATTCAAAATGACAGGTAAACAACACAGACAAAACTTCATACTGTGATTTGTTTTATCTCAAAGTAACAATACTAGGACAGCGTGAAATCCTTACCAGTGCCATTAGAAAGTCAAACACTTGACTTTCTTTGTCGAAAGAGGGTGATGATCCCTACACTGAAAGCGTATATCTGGCCAAATCCAAGTAAGAAGGGGAATTCTTATACCACGCGGTCAGCATGCAGTTGCCTTTCGCAGAGTGAGATGAAGCCTGAGTGTACTTGTTGAAATTTGGATCACAGTGTGAATTCAGTGCGGGTGGGGGTGGGGGGGGGGGGGGGGGCGGGGAGACGTAGGTGTTTGAAATAAGGTTTACTCCAAGAAGGAAACTTTCCGGAATGAGATGTGAGTGGGAGGTGTAAAACAACATGAATGGAGAGGCCGAGTCACAGTGAGACCAAAGGCAAAGTGGCAGCACAAAACACAGCTTGATGCTCGTGCGGGGAAGTTAGACCTGATCAAAAAGCCTCAGATAGGAACCATAATGTGATAGAATGTGCTTTGCATTGGATAGGGGTAACCTGGTATCAGGAAGGGGAGATGAACAGAGAGAGGATGGAGCAGCAATGACAAGGGATTCTGGGGGTAATTCAGGAAGCACAGCTGAAACTCATGCCCAGCATCTGCTCACTATCCCTCTAATATACACCCTAAATCTGGGCACACACTAATGCTCGTTATTTTGCGATTGAATAGTATCCTTGACAGATTTTGTCAACAACGGGCGGTTCATGTTCTTCTGAGTCCTTCTTTTTGAACAGAAACAATAATTCCTGAGCATTATGAGATATCTGCTTGAATGTCTGCTCCTGTATGTCCATTGACCTTCCTCTCGGTCTATTTCCACGTCTCTCTTCAGACCAGATGTGAGTCAGAAATCCTCAATTTAAATATTTGGTTCTTTTCAATCATTCAGGAGGAACTTATGCATGTGGCTGAATACATGATCAGCGGAGGTTGAATCCATTCTCCCAGTTTCTCCATCTCTGTTGTTTCTGTTTGATGATGTCACATTCCAGTGAACTGCCTCTGACGTGACGTCCTTTTTCTTCAAACCAGAAATCCCCTAACTCCGGTGGACAGGTCCTTTAGCTGTCACTCTCCCCTCGTCCACAGTATCGCCCTCAGTCCGTCCCCTCCTTCCCAGAACAATGATATATCTCCCCTTGTCATCACTTCCTACTGCACTAGAATCCACATTCATGGAATCCTCCTCTGCCTCTTCCGTCATCTCCAGCAGGACTACACCATCAAACACATCTTCCCCTCACGTCCACTGTCAGCATTTCACGGGGACCATTCCTGAACACCCTGAACACTTCCCCACTCTCCCCATGGCACCTACTCATGCAATTGTTGAAGGTGCAACTCTTGCCCATTCTTCACTCCTCACTGTCTAAGGCCCCAATCACAACTTCCAGTTGAAGCAGTATGCCACTTGTATTCGTTCAATCCAGTCTCCTGTCATTGTTGCTCACAATGCAGTCTCCCTTACACTTGGGAGACCAAACAGAGACTGTTTTAAGGAACACTTCCACTGTCTGTAGGAATAATCCAGACCTTCCCCTTGCTTCCCATTCCAATAACCTACGTTGTTCTCATGTTGACTTTTCGGTCCTGAGCTGCTGTAATGTTCCAAAGAAGCACAATCCAAGCTTGAGTAACACCTCATTTTACACTTGGATACATTACAGCCTGTAGGAGTTAATATTCAATTCCATAATTATACAACCTGACCCCATTATGGCTGTTCTCCATTTTTCAGACGTTCTGCTTCCTGGTTTCCCTGAGACCTTGTCTGTGACTTGTTTATCTTGCACTCAGTAGAGAGAAACCATTTCTCCCATTTACACTTGAATTTACACCCATTTTACATCTGCTTCTCTTTCACCACAATTAAAAGCTCCTTCCTTTGTGGCATTTCATCTCCACATGCTCTGTTTCCCATCATCCTTCGTCCACTTTTGTCAAGGGATTAAGGAGTTCTTTTCAGTTCTGAATAAGGGTCACGCTGCACTTGAAACAATGTCTCTGTTTTTCTGTCTCCACAGATACTGCTCGATTTTCTGAATATCTTCAGCAATTTCTGGTTTCAAACAGCTTGAAAGACGTGTGTCCAAGCCGCTCAAATGCCCTGTTCAACATGGAGAGTCATACACCGGGGAGTGAACAATAATGCAAGATGTAGAAATTAATTGCTTCTGAAACGACGTAAGTCTGGCATCATTGATGTTTCAGAGTTTTTAATGAAAACCATGGAGAGAAACACATTCAATCTAAACACCGAAGGTGGCACGACTGGAAGGGAAAAGATCCATATGAATGTTAGAATTAGAATCACTACAGTGTGGAAACAGGCTCTTCGGCCCAACAAGTCCACAACGATTCTCTGAAGACTAAACCAACCAGACCCATCCCCATACCCTACACTTACCCCTGACTAATGGACCCAACCTACGCATCCTTGAACACAATGGATAATTGAACAAGGCCAATGCATCTAAACTGCACTTCTTTGGACTGTGGATAGAAATAGAAGCCCCTGGAAGAAGCCCATGCAGAATGTGTAAACTCCACGCAGACAGTCTCCGAAGGATGCAATCGAACTTGGGTCCGTAGTGTTGTAAGGCAGTAGCGCTAACCACGGATGCACGGTGCTGTCTGTCAGAATGTGCTTAGCGGTTTTGAGAATCATGACAGCTAAGACGGGTGACATCATGGACAAACGCTCAGAAGAATGAAAATATAAAAATGGAAGTGTTACCACATCGGAAACCAGAGTAGGTCATAGGGTGATCGGTGAAAGGGTCACGGTGTGCACTTGGGGATAGATGGCTGAATTGTAATGCGGAAATTGAAGCTCAAAACTGGGAATTCATGTGGTACTGTCGAACACAGCTGGGCAGAAGGAGAATTGTATTGAATCACAATCTGTAACTTTATGCCCAGGATAATCCCTCAGTCTATCATTCCCATTAATCTGATCGATGTTTCAGAGACCAGTTGGCGAATGTACTAGTGTCAGAACCATGTATACCTAAAACTGATGACAATCCATTAAAAGCTACCGCACTTGGCCACTGTACTTACATACCAAACAGCAGGACTAATATCTGAGAGAGAGGGCGAAATGATTACAAAGTATCCAGATCAGATAGAAGCACTAGTTCCGCTACATGCAGTCGGAAATGGAATTGAACTATGAAACAACTGACGATTAAATAGGACTCCACAAATATTATTTTAAAACAACATTGTTCAATGGGATTAGGGCGTCACCTATTGCCCAGAGGGTAGTTAAGAGTCAACCACATTACTATGGTTCTGGAGCTACATGTGTCCAGAGCAGGTATGGATGGCAGTATCCATTCCTTAAAGACATCAGTGAAGCAGATTGGTTTGTCCTCCAATTGGCAATTGATTCATGATCTCATCATTAAACTCTTAATCACAAACATGTATTGGATTTGAATTCCACCCTCTACTGTAACAGGATTCGAACTCAGATCACCAGAACATTACTGAGGTTATTCGACTGACATCGCAGCAGCTATTGCTGAAGCTGTGGTTCTACCATTCCTCGAAAGAATGGAAGCTTCCTGTATGTTAGTGTAAAAGACAAGGATGCCGTCTCTGCAACATCCTCAGCCAGAGGTGGTGCTTGAATGATGCCCGCAGAATCACACATGCCAGTCTTCAACCAATTCGATTCGCTGCACGTGACATGAAGAAACAGCAGAACACATTAGATACGACAAAGGCAATGGGCCCTGACACCATTCTTGCAAAAGGACTGAAGACTTGTGCTGCACAACAAGCCGTGTCTCTGGGGACGCTGTATCATTCAAGTTCCAACTCTGACTTCTCCCTGGCAATGTGGAAAATTTCTCAAATATGTCCCATCCCCTAAGAGGGGAATAATTACAAGCTGACGAATTACCACCACCTCAGTCCCATCACGACAATCAAATTAGTGAAAGTTCTTTCTGCCAGAGATGTCAAACAGCAGAGAAATAACCAGCTCACTGTGGTGTCCCATAGGTCCCCATATGGAGATGGTGCTGTTGTGGAAATGTTACTGGATTACTAATCTCGACCAGGTTAATGCTTTGGCAGCTGGTGGAAGTTAGAAGCAATTAATAAAATATCGAGCTGTAAAGTCTGGTGCCAGTAATACTGACATGGAAGCCCATGTTAATTGTCAACATAAATTTTCTTCCACATTGTACTTTTCGGAAGTGAATCTCCCGTGCTTTCTTAGTCTTGCCTAAATGTGCCTTCAGATACACAGCCATATGGTAAACTCATCAGTCGTCTCCGAAACTGCAAGGCCGTTGTATCAAACTGTTTCGAGGTCTTAAAAGATGAACCCGGACAGAACACCGGGCACCAGCTTCTGCATCGGAAAAGGAAACGGGAAACACAGTCCTGTCGACGCTTCAGAGACCTCCTTCCTAACATCCGAGAGTTTGTAACAACATTTACAGAGCTTTCCCACAGACTGCACAGAAACATCGGGAAAGGGGTAGGTCACCCAAGCCGTTGAGCCTTCTCCATTCTGTTTTTTGGCAAAACAACTCTTTAATTGACTCT
This sequence comes from Hemiscyllium ocellatum, assembly GCF_020745735.1. Lineage (NCBI taxonomy): Eukaryota > Metazoa > Chordata > Chondrichthyes > Orectolobiformes > Hemiscylliidae > Hemiscyllium > Hemiscyllium ocellatum. Next base: position 657,338 of record NW_026867726.1, on the reverse strand, counting down.
TCCCAAACACTGCATACTCTATATCCTTTGAAGTAATTAACTGTCTGCATTAAAAAAATGAAGTACGAACTTCTCTCCGTCAATTTGGTGAAGAAGTCAACAAAAGTATACACATAAGTCTCTTCACAGAGCAACAGATTTACACCAATTCCTACTGAAATGCTAACCACTATTCTATTTTTTTTCCAACTGATGTGCTCAATGTCACGTTTATCCACATTGTTCTTCATCTGACACGTATTTGTCCATTCCCTGCAATTGACTCAATCACCTTTGAACTTATTTACATCCTCAATACCCACTCACAATCTCAGTTTGGGGCCATCAGCAGATTTGGAATGATTACATACAATGCTCATGGACAAATGTTTGATATGCTTTCTGAATATCTGGGGTCTAAACGTCAATTCCTGCATTATCATGCTAGACATTGATTTCCACTCCAAAATATATAGAACTGTTTATACTGATGCACTTTTTCTTTTAAAATCTCCCATTCTCAACCCATGCCAGAATATTAGATCTAGCTGTTACACACTGTTATGGACCAGACAGACCTCCTCAAATCATTTCAAGGAAGTAGCGAAGACCCAACCTTTGCTCATTGACTTAAGCAGGTTTAAGGTGGATATTCCAGGAGTGATGCAGCGGAATGAAACACAAACAGAAGAGGATAGCAGATAGATTAACGTAACTATCTGAAAAAGCAAGAAATTATCTCTCAACTCCGGATTCAACCCAGTGAAACTCTTCTGCATCCCATCCAATACCAGTACATTCTTTCTCAATTAAGGCGGCTTAACCTTCACACAATACTCCAGGTTTGGCCTCACCAGCACCCTGTACAGCGGGAAAATAACTTGCCTGATTTTAAATTGAATCTCTTCGGCAACGAAAGACAACATACCATTTGCCTTCCTCAGTACTTGCTGAACCTGCAGACCAACCTTGTGTGATCCGTGCACATGGACACCCAGGTCCCTCTGCAGAGCAGCATGCTGCAACATGTCACCATTCAAGTAATAATCCTTTTTACTGGTACTCCGAACAAAATGGATGGATTCACATTTACTGACATTGTATTCCATCTGCCAGACATTTGCCTACTCAGTCAAAGTATCTGTGTTCCCCTTAAAAAGTTTCTCGATCTCTGCACACTTTGCTCTGCCACTCATCTTCGTGTCATCTGCAAACTTTGACACACTACGGATGCTCCCAACTCCACAACATTTATATAAATTGTGAATAATTACAGCCCCAACACTGATCCCTGAAGCACGCCACTAGTCACTGATTGCTAGATATGAATAGCACTCATTTAGATCCACCGTTTGCTTCCTGTTAGTCAACCAATCTTCTATCCATACTAATACTTTACCCATAACGCCATCTTTATCTTCTGCCGCAGTGTATTGTCCAGCACCTTGTCGAAGACCTTTTGGAACCAAGATACACCATATTGGTTGTCTACCTTGCTCATAATGTCTCCATACATTACCAAAATACTTGTTACGCATGACCTGCCCTTCAAGAACCAATGCTGTGTCTGCGCAATGGGCCGGTTTCTGTCAAAATGCCTTGCTATTTTTCCCTTGATAATACACTCATGCATCTTCCCTATTGCACAGATTAAGATAACTGGTTTATAATTCCCCATCTTTTATCTACCAGCCTTATTAAACAGTGGCATCTCATTTGCTGTTTTCCAATCTGCTGGGACTGCCTCAGAGTTCAGCAAATTTTAGAAAATTACCACAAATGCACTTGTTATTTCTCCCCCCAATCTTTTTAGTACCCTGGAATGCATTCCATTTGGGGACTTGTCTGCCTTTAGATTTATTAGCTAACCCAACACTACCTCCTCCGTAATAATGATTATGCGCATGTCCTCATGTCTTCCACTAGGAAGATCGATGCAAAATAACTGCTCAATCCCTCAGTCATTTTATCATATCCTAGAACTGAGTGCTCCTTCTCATCCTCTAAAGGACCAACATTTAAGTTAACCACTCATTTTCATTTTATATATTTAGGGAATCATCTACAATCTCTTTTCAGATTCTGTGCTAGTATTTTTTTTCTTGTGCTTTATCCTACTTTTCTTTATAGCTCTTTTCGTGGCTTTCTGTTTACCTTTAATGTTTTTCCAATCTTCTAGGTTCCTGCTGTTCTTGGCCACTTTGCCTGCCTTCTCTTTAAACTTGGTAGCCTTGCTGATTGTTTCGACACCCGATGCAGATTACCCCTTTTCTTAGAGTTTTTCCTTTTTACTGAATATACTTTTGCTAAGGACTTTGAAAGATTCCTTTGAAAATCCTCCACTGCTCGTCAACTCTCACTGTAAAGTCTGTGTTTTCAGTCGACTTTAGCCAAGTCCGCCCTCATTCTATTGTTGTCTCCCTTGTTTCCACATAGGACCCTGGTATTGGATTTTATCTTCACACTCTCCATCTGTATTTTAAATTCAACCATACTGTAATCATTCCTTCCAAGTTGATTTCTAACTATGAGGTTATTATTTATTCCTGTCTCATTACACAGGACCAGATCTAGCATAGCTTGCTCCTTATTGTACGTGCTTTTATTTTAGAGCAGTCAAACCCAGACATTTCGTATTCACGGCTTTTTCATCCTTCAAAAATAAAACAAGGACAGCATGTCCTTGTTAAAGGAATAGCATTTTCACAACACTAGACTTGGGTCTTCACCAAATAGTTCCTGAAAATCCAAATTCACTGCATCTATTGCTTCGCCATAATTTATTTCCCAGTCGGATTCTCAAATATGATTCACCTTTAATAATTTGGCATTGACTTGATCCATGTTCATTACTTTCAAACTAATTTAATTCTCAAATTTCCCTGGCAAAGCATTCTTTCTAATAGACTCTTGTATTGTCCTGACTGCTTCTTTGGTGCTAAGCAGACTGTAATTCCCTGCTGTCGCCCTGCCTCCTTCAGAAATATTGGGGTTATATTTGCTGCTCTCAAATCTGTCAAAATCATCAGGAATTTGGAAGACAGCAAGCAAAGTATCCATTATTCGCATGGCCACCTCCTTTAGGAATCAGATATATAGATTATCAGGCCATGGGGATTTATCAGATTTCAGTCCAAATATTTGCTCCAAAACTGATTTATTTTCTGATTTGATTGTATTTCCTGTTTTTTTCTCAGTCGACCTAGAATTGCTTGGAAGTTTTTAGTTTTTTTCTTGCATGAAAGCAAAACTGAAGTACTTGCTTCATAACCACCAACTCTCTATTTCCTTTGCCTTATTCAATTCCTGCAACTCTCCCTGTATTATCCAGTAACCTGCTTTAGGCACCGCACGTCTGCCTACTTCTCCAGATAGCCTGATCCAGCCAATAGAGCTCTCTAAATCACTGTAACACCCTCTGCCCCTTCTAATCCTCCTCTTTCCCACTGTTTTCCAGGCACAACGGCGATCCTGTAATAGAGCAGTGCGGAATGGGATGTTATAAATCTCAGCTGAGGCTTGAGGCCGACCATTACTTGGGAGTCACAATGGGAGAGTACCTGAGAGAGAGCAGCACAGAGCGGGAGAATATAAATCAGCAGTGAGAATCAAGGCCGACTGGGACTTGGAATTGGAGAAACAGCAGAAAAGGAGGCTCGAAATCAGCACTGAGTCACAGAGGGAGTGACCTGTGTGAGGGAGAAACTTGGAGCAAGAGCTTGACGCTCACACCTGGGAGTTACAGAGGCAGCAAAATGTGAGGAAATAAATCAACACTGAGTATTGAGGCCTGGTCATACTGGGAGTAACAGAGACGGTGACCATGTGAGGGAGCAGAGTGGAGTGGAAGCTGGAGGATTACACGTACCTGGGTGTCACAGAGACGGTGGCCCTGTGTGGTCTTCACAACGAAAATGAAAGTTCATTTGCTGATAATAAACATTACTTGTTGTAACTTGCTGCAAAATGACGTTTTCTTCCATCGAATTAGGACTGAAGGCTCAAATATCAGTAATAAGTGAAAGTCTGAATCAGTATAATAAAGAATCCCAGTCAGCTACAGACCGATAAGGGAATGCATGTGAAACGTATGCCTCTGATGTTAACTTTATACAACATAATTCATTGAGTAAGACTAAACACGTTTCAGCATATGTTGTGGTAGTGCAGGTTGGTGGAACGGGAAACGTTTTCTATAACATTGAGAAGTTATAGCCCCTCCTGGTGTTCGAGATGAACACCTGGTCCTGCAGCTCAGTTAATGACTGGAGATTCTGTGAGACATCTATGATGAGAGTTTGGTGGATAACACTTAAAGGGAGGGGATCACACTGCTGTCATAACGGCCTGTAAGAAGGAAGGGAACGAGTGATCAGTCAAGAGATGCGGTCAGGAAATACAGGATTACCCTGGAGGGGAGGGGAGGGGAGGGGAGGATCCCTCCCCATTACGTTTCCCAGTTTGGAAGCTGATGAAGATACGGGTTGCTCAGGGAAGTTCACTCAGAGCCATATCTGAGGCACCACAAGCAGCCTGACTGTATAGGAGGATAGGGAAAAGGAAGGAGGGGCAATAGTCACAGAGGAGTCAGGAAATTGAAGACGGTGTCAGCGTTTCTGTGACCGTCAATGTAATTCCCAGATCGTGGTGTTAAGAATGTCACTGTGTTCATCAAGTCTGCTCCACCATTCAATTTTGTCTGATTGGTTTTTCAAGCTCATTTTCCATCTTTCCCTCTTGATCTTATGGCAATCAAGAACTTTTCTATCTTTGTTTTAAATCTACTCAATGACCTTGCATCCATAGCCTTCTGTGTCAATGACTGCCACAGATTCCCCACTCTCTGGGCGAAGCTGTTTCCCCTTATTTCCCATCTAAAAGGTTTTCCCTTTACTCAAAGGCTGTGCCCTTGGTTACTCGTCTCTCCTGTCAATGGAAACATCTTCCCAACGTCCACTCTGTCCAAGCCACTCCTCAGTATTCTGTAAGTTTCAACCAGATCTCCCCTTGTCCTTCTAAACTCCATCATGTATAGTCCCAGAGCCCTGAAACATCCCTCATCTGCTAAGCCTTTCATTCCTGGGATTTTTCTTGTGAACTTCATAAAGACCTGCTCCAGGTCCAATGCTTCCTTCCTGATGGATGGAGCCTAAAGTATAACGTAATCAAAAATTATATAAAGGAAAGCAAAAGACGAAGTGTAGAAGTATTGGTTCAGGGTAGTGTTAGTTAATGAGTCTGAGATTAAGTTGATGCCTTCAAGTTCAGAATGAATTTGGCTGGAGTTTTAGTAAAAAAAAACTATAAGGTTATGCTGTGTGGGACCGCCTGTGGGCTGCCAACTAGTGAAAAGGATACAGAGATGGCAACGTGATAGTGTTGAGAAACTTCCATTATCCAGCTGCAGGTTGGGATACTGACTGTGTCTGGGTAGTGACGGATTGCATGGAGGAGAGCTTACTGCAAGAGTATGTGCCCACCCCAAGGGACCATATACTGTTGAACCTTGGAAAAGAAGTGGGGAAAGTGGATCCAGTATCAGGTGGGAACATTTTCAGGCACGATGACCATTTTATTGTAACGCTCAGGATGATGGGAGAGAATGCTGTGCATTGACTGAGTTTGAGAAAAATCAATCGACTGAGAACTGCCTTCACTGGGGCAAGAATGAATCTGGGAAGGTGTGACCGGAACACCAAGTTGATCAGAAAAAAGAAAGAAATGAAGAATGGGCTCCCTTCAATGGCTTGGGTCTGTTCGAGGGATAGTTCCTCACACAGGAAAGGCAGGGTAAACAAACCCAATGCTCCCTCGATGACAATGGAGCAAAAGGTTAAGGTGAAGAAGACCAACTGAATAGCTGTCAGGTAGAGAAGAATATTGTGAACCAGGAGAAATGCTGAAGGTTTAGGGTAGAGATGATACAGCGGAGGAATTTATGAGAAAACGGAAAGCCAACATAAAATTGTCACACCTCTAAGGGAGCGTGTGAAAAGGTGGAGTAAGGCTGATTCAACACTTGAAAGAGGATTTCTACTGAGATGAAGGGGAATGGCTAAGTGTGAGATGAATGCTTCATCACTGTCTTTACCAAAGTGGCTGAACCCACCCAGGTCATGGTGGCAGAGGAGGAAACTCTGTCACTCGAAAGGTACAACATTGATGAGGAATATATTTGTGGCACAGGCAACAAACCGGTTTCACTGTTTTTCCCTCGATATGTGTGACATCAAATCATTCATTCATTCATTCATTCATGGAATAAAAGGGAGTGTATCAATGTGGACACAAAATTGACTGATTGGTAGGAAATCGAGAGGAATGTTCGCTAGATTTTTAATTCAGGCTGGAGATAGATGTTCAGTGAAGTTCCACAGGATTCAGTTTTGGTGACCTCATTCATTGTGATATGTGTGAATGATGTACAAGTGGTGTGCAGGGACACATTCAAAATTTACAGTTGACACAGCACTTAAAGAAATTGTAAACTGTGAGGAAAACGTTGTAGAACTCTAAACGTACATAGCCAACTTGTTAGAAACAGTAGAAAGGTGGTTGATGAAGTTTGGCACAATGAAACATGAGACAATGCAACTTTCTATCAAGAACATTAAAATACAACATAAAATAGGCAGGAATACAGACGCACAGGATTCGCAAACACCATTGAGGTTTGTAGGACATTAAACATTGGCAAATCATACAGTGTTCCTGTCTTTATAAATACTGATAGTTCAAGAGTAAGGAGGTGATGTTGAACTTGCATCAAACACATTCAACTTCAACTGTGTCACATGATCGGACAGATGTGAACACATTGGAAAGGATAAAGAACTGATCTAACAGAATATTTCCAGGAATGAGAAAGATCAGTTATGAAGTCAGACTGTTGCAACTGTTCTCACTGAAGTGAAGGTGGCTAAGAGGAGATCGGATTAAGTTTTTCAAACTCATAGGCAGACTGAATAGATTAGATTGGATAAAACTGGACCCACTCACAAAACGAGAGGACACAGATTTCATGTTATGTACAATAGGAGATCTATGATAGCAGTAAGAACCTTTTTAACTTGGCGAGTAGTTAGGATACACTTGGGTGTGTTGTAAATGGATGTTCAATGGAAATTTTCAAGAGGCTATTGTATGATTATTGCGACTAAAAGCAATGTGCAATTGTTGTAGTTCTGTTCGCCGAGCTGGGAATTTGTGTTGCAAACGTTTTGTCGCCTGTCTAGGCGACATCCTCAGTGCTTGGGAGTCTCCTGTGAAGCTCTTCTGTGCTGTTTCCTTCTGCATTTATAGTGGTTTGTCTCTGCCGCTTCCGGTTGTCAGTTCCAGTTGTCCACTGTAGTGGCCGGTCTCTTGGGTCCAGGACGATGTATTTGTTGGTAGAATCTGTGGATGAGTGCCATGCCTCTAGGAATTCCCTGGCTGTTCTTTGTTTGGCTTATCCTATAATAGTGGTGTTGTCGCAGTCGAACTCACGTTGCTTGTCATCTGCGTGTGTGGCAGAACACCGAATGGACAATTCACCACAAAGGTGCACAGGAAAGCCACATACACAGACCAAGTTCTGAACTACGAAAGCAACCAGCCCGACACACACAAAAGAAGTTGCATCAAGACACTGTTGAATAGGGCCACAACACACTGCAGCACACTAGAACTGTAAAAAGAGGAAGAAGAACACCTCTACAATGCATTCGCCAAAAACGGATACCCCTGCAATTTCATCGACAGATGCCTAAGGGAAAGACAACGGAATGAGGACATGCCACAACCCAAAGGACTAGCCACTTTACCATACATTAGGAACATTTCTGAACTGACAGCCAGATTGCTGCGGCCACTAGGACTCAACAGCACACAAACCAACAGTCACTCTCAGACAACAACTCACTAGGACAAAGGACCCGATACCCAGCATGAGCAAAACCAACGTTGTGTACAAAATACCATGCAAGGACTGCACAAAAAACTGCATAGGACAAACAGGAAGACAGCTAACGATCTGCATCCATGAACACCAACTAGCCACGAAACGACACGACCAGCTATCCTTCGTAGCCACACACGCAGATGACAAGCAACATGAGTTCGACTGGGACAACACTACTATTATAGGACAAGCCAAACAGAGAACAGCCAGGGAATTCCTAGAGGTATGGCACTCATTCACAGATTCTATCAACAAACACATCGATCTGGACCCAATATGCCGGCCACTGCAGCGGACAGCTGGTACTGACAACCGGAAGCGGCAGCGACAAACCACTACAAATGCTGGAGGAAAGATCACAGAAGCGCTTCACATGAGGCTCCCAAGCACTGAGGATGTCACCTAGACAGAGGACGAAACGTTTGCAACACAAATTCCCTGCTCGGCGAACAGAACCACAAAAACGAGCACCCGAGCTACAAATCTTCTCCCAAACTTTGAGAAATGTATAATGTTACGGGAGAAAGCAAGAGATCACGCTCTGTAATGAACTCAGATGAAGAGCTAGTGTAAACATCATGGGTCAAATGATACACTTCTTGCCTTAATTTTTCTGTGTGGGTTGGTGCGATGTCTCAAGAGTTCTCCATCTCTAATAATACTATGTCTCCATAACCTCATTGATGCTAGGCGATCCGATTTACCTCTGAAACATCCATCAGTCAAAGCACCCCTCGTTATCTCTGTAACTCATACAGGCCAATTTTATAAACCTCCCTTTCTCTGCAATCTCCTCTAAATGCTCCCTCTCTCTGTAATAGTTCTCAGGCCTGACAGGTTTGTCTGTAATTACTGCAATATATAGAAAGCTCCCAGTCTTTACAATCTCCTCCAGCTCACACAATCATCAGTCCATCAATGTCACTAACTCCCTCCCGCCCTGATAAATCTCATGATGTCCATAACCTCCTCCAGCCATTACACTGTTCATTATTCAGTGCACCTTTCTCCGCCCCTTACAAATCTGACCATCTCTTACACTTCCTCAAGTCCCTACAATTTTCCCTGTTGTCTAAAAACGTGCTCCAATGTGTGATCTTCTGTGTAAAAGCCTCTTGTCCCTCCAGCACTCCCGATTCTGTAACCACCTTCTTTCCCTACACAGCTCCCTAACTCTGCAGCCTCCACATTCTAAATCCCACCCTATCTGTGGAATACACCTCCAGCCGTCCTTATTTCTGTAATCTCCACCAGATCAAAAAAACCCTCTATGTATCATGAATCTTCATTAACCCCTTCAAATTTCACTGTCTCTGAAGTTCCTCCAGCTACTGCAATACTCTCCGTGAAATCTTCCAAGAAAAGTCACATTTTCTTTCAGGAGAACCTCGTCATATTAATCTCCTGCAGTGCTAATACAAGGTTTTCTTTGTCTTCTGCAATCTCTCTATCTCAAACACCCTTTCACCTATAACGTCCTTATTATCTCTAATTTCATTCGCAAATTGATCTGCCTGTATGCCTGTGACCTTCTCCAGAGGAGGAGGAAAGGCTTTTCGGTGTAGGGGTAGATTTTGTGTTTGAAGAATCTCATAAACGTATGACTGTTTGTAGAAAGTAGAGGATTTACAGAGATGGGAAGGGTGACAGAACATGAGGGATATCACAGAGACTGATATTTGTAGGCACAGAGAAAATAATCTTTAGTTTGCATGTTTGACTATAGTTTGAAGAGGAAAATATGCTATTAAACTGCAAATGTATGGATGCATTATTGAGTTTGGGATCTGCCTGTTCTAACTGTGGGGACTCCATAAAGGAATAGGTGCGAGCAGCTGACCTACAAGGCGGGGGCCGAGTCTGTAATCTTCCAAATCATATTTGGGAGATCAATTCTAGGATAGGTGAGAAGCAGCTGAGATATTCAGCCACGGCAGGAAATGTGAGATTTTCCTGGTCTGATTGTGGGATTCATTTCCAGAATAATAGATGTAAATAGCCATAAATACCTAATTGCTTGGGCTTGTTCAGTTTTGAATGTACTTTACCTATTCTGTATCCGTACCTACATGTGATTCCGAACTG